>NC_060144.1:533464164-533767195 GCF_021461385.2 Schistocerca piceifrons | reverse complement strand
TATTACTACAAATGTTATCTGTATTATTATGTTTTAATGATGTTTTCTGTACCTTTGTAATTGTATTGTCATGTTATAAAATTGTAATTGAGACCAGTTCTTCAAATTAAGTTTCATTTCACTGCACATGTTTCTGTTTGTCATAGTAATATGCACAATATGTGAGAAGTTGGGACTGTTAGTGTTTGCACATGTGTTAATAACTCAGCAAGAGACTGGTTAACAGCATTGCTGGTTCTAAGGATAATTCCAAAAACTTTGTGAGTGCAGAAGTGGTGGTTAATGGACTTGCTATATTGTCCGCAAGACTCTTCGATGGTGACTGTGCACCTGCACAGTCGCAACAGATGGCTTCTGGCCGTCTCTACAAGGACTGCAGTGGGTCTGGACCTTTGATGGCCCACCAATACAGTACTCTGTACTATGACTACAGTGGGTCTGGTCTGTGATGTCCTACCTACCAATATTCTTCAAAATTTCGACGGACTCTGCTGTGGGTTTGTTCTGTTGTGGCCCATTACCTGTCTGCATGTCAAGAGTCAGCATTGTCTTTCCGTTGGAAGGACAACACCACTTTAAGACTACATGGAAATCCACTACTTCCTTGTGCATTTACTTTTACTGCACAGACTTTCAGAAAAAATTGCAATTACTACTGTGATGAATGATCAGGACTGTCTTTATGGACTGTGAGAAAATCTTTGCTTTTGACCAACAGTGTATCAATAAGTGTGTGTATTTGATATCTTTATTATTGTAATTATGAAATTTATTTCAAATCTGTATTGGCCACTGCCCAAAACAATTTGTAAAATTTTTGTGGGGAGCATGGGGGCTATGTAAGTAGGCTGTTTAAGTTTGTATGTTGGTAACGTCAAGTAGCGCTCTGTATGAAAATCACTGGCTGTGCTGTGTGCAGTCTGTGGCTGGTTGGCATTGTTGGAATATTCGCTATTGTAGTGATGGGCTGTTGGATGTGAACAGCGCGTAGCGTTGCGCAGTTGGAGGTGAGCCGCCAGCAGTGGTGGATGTGTGGAGAGTGATGGCAGAGTTTTGAGAGCGGACGATCTGGACGTGTGTCCATCAGATAAACGAAATTTATTAGAGTGGATGTAATGAATTGATGTATATCTATTATGACGTTTGAACACTATTAAGGTAAATACATTGTTTGTTCTCTATCAAAATCTTTCATTTGCTGACTATGGCTATCAGTAGTTAGTGCCTTCAGTAGTTAGAATCTTTTATTTATCTGGCAGTAATGGGGCTCGCTGTATAGCAGTAGTTCGAGTAACGAAGATTTTTGTGAGGTAAGTGATTCATGAAAGCTATAGGTTATTGTTAGTCAGGGCCTTTCTTTTGTAGGGATTATCGAAAGTCATACTGCGTTGTGCTAAAAATATTGTGTGTCAGTTTAGTGTTGATCAGAATAAGTAAAGAGAGAAATGTCTGAGTACGTTCAGTTCCGATCAGCTGTTTGAAAATCAAATAACGTAAGAGGTTTACCAGCACTGTTATTCTTAATTTTCTAAGGGGATTTTTCACATGGAAGGCGCCGTAACGGCTGTATGATACGTGAATGTCATCCTTCGACCGATAGTGCAACCAAATCTGCAGCATATTGGCGTGGTATTCGTCTTCATGGACGACAATTCGCACCCCCATCGTGCACTTTTTGTGAATGACTTCCTTCAGGACAACGATATCACTCGACTAGAGTGGCCATCACGTTCTGCAGACACGAACCCTATCGAACGTCCCTGGGGTAGTTTAAAAAGGGCTGTTTATAGACGACGTGATCCACCAACAACTCTGAGGGATCTAAGCCGAGTCGCCGATGAGGAGCGGGACAATCTAGACCAACAGTGCCTTGGTGAACTTGTGGATAGTATGCCACGACGAATAGAGGCATGCACAAGCCAAGAGGACGTGCTACTGGGTATTAGGGTACCGGTGTGTGCAGCAGTCTGGAACCTCCTCTATAGAGGTCTCGCTGTATGGTGGTACAACAAGTAATGTGTGGTTTTCATGAGCAATAAAAAGGGCGGAAAGGATGTTTATGTTGATCTCTATTCCAATTTTTTGTACAGGTTCCGGGACTCTGGGAACCGAGTTGATGCAAAACTTTTTTGATGTCTGTATTTTCAAGTTTATCATTTAGTAACATGTCTTCGTGTACTGTACCATGAATGAATGTGAGCATTTATACGAGTTTTCTGCGTTGGAGTGTAAGGAAACCATATTATATACTCATACGAAGTTTAACCTTTTGCATACATGTAAAGGTTTCTGAGTGGTGAATATGAACATTCGTCACTGACATGTACTTTATTGGACTGCATGATTACCCTTACTTGAAGGCTATGGTTTGAAAATGGACGTGATAGTTCAAAACCAGCCGACACAGAGAGATGAATGTTATCGCAAGTGTGACGTATACTGGAAAAAATAAAAAAAATAAATATTTATATATTTAATGTACCTTTTTTGGAAGTCTCGCCCGGTTTGGCCTACATAGAGGGCTTTGGAGGTACCAGGTACTATTTCATAAATGCCTGATTGTGATTGTTTATCTGTAGATGTGTTCAAGTGCACTGGTGTGCAGAACGCATGGACGAAAGTGACTTTCACATGATGTGACAATGCCAAGTAAGATAGCCTGATGAAATTTGGACCACATACAGAAAGAACTGCTGTAATGTAATACAGAATGTAACCGAAGTGAATACGAAATTTTCGAACAGAACTTTTATTCCAAGACAATAATTATATCGGAGTCATCGAGACTTATAATGGTCCCTGGCACATAACAAAACGCGGGACATGGTTCTTTCTAAGGCGTGTGATCGCCATGGACGACTGTGCACGCTCTGCTATGTGCTGCCACGCCGGCCGTAAGGCCGGTGAGGGGTTCTTGTGGTAGAGCGTTCCGTTCCTCCACGAGCGCGGTTAACACCTGCTGGATGATTCGTTATACATCTCCACAACGCATCGCACACGTGCTAGATGGGATTTAAGTCAGCAGAACGAGCAGATCCGACCACTCGCCGAATATCCTCTCGTTCTCAGAACTCGTCCACCTACACTGATCAGTTCGATCGCGCTTTGTCACCCATCATTTTTATGGGTTGAATGCATGTCTTACGAGGTGCACATGGGAAAGCAGAGTAGTGTCACAATACCGCTAACCTGAGAGTGTATCATGTTCCAAGATCTGGACGTCAGTAAGCTCATGCATGTGCCATAATTTCTGGAGTACCGAAACGATTATGTTTGGCAGTGTTTCCGAGTGCATTACGTGTTACCGCCTCTCGCCACGTACTGCAACCAAGACTTGTCTTGTATGTGTCCAGCTGCGACATAATACTTATCTTGTATCCCATCTCTCCATCAGCGATGCGAATCGCAATGCGTCAGTGAAGACTGCAGACGGGTTTGATATATCACTACACGTAAAGAACCTGTCGGAATAAACGTACACTTGCAATGGATCTTCTATTTTTCCCACTACGCAAAAAACTTTCCCCGCCCCGTAACAGTGACTGCACGAAATATTGCAACATGACAAAGAAAAAGAAAACAATAAATAAATAATCGGCGTCCTCTGATCCGCTTTATACGTACTCTGGTATCCAAAATTGAAGCAACAAACGGAAATTTTGCAGGTCTGCGTTCCTTTTGCCACAAAACAGTGTAAACATGTGATATTAAAGTAGAAACAATCTAAAGAATACAGAATGTAAACAACTGCAACATATGCATAACTGCACACAAAAATATTCTTCGTTTTTTCTTACTTAACGGATTTGACAACTGGTTATTGTGTTCAGTATGGGATGTGACCACCTCTGACAGCAATACAAGCCTAACACCGACGGGGAATGCTATGAATAATGTCATCAATCTCATGTTGAGCCAATGACGCCCATTCTTCCTCCAGAGCCGCTCGCAGTCTTGGAGAGGGGTTGGTGGATTAGAGATTAGACTAGATTAGATCAATTATTCATTCCATAGACCCATAAAAGAGGGAATCCTCCTGGGTGTGGAACATGTCGGATAAACATATTGCAAAAATGTAATTAAAAAAAAAAAACTTGAGTTTCATTAATTTTAGTGATTCTCAGTCAATAAACAGTAAAATTATGAACATGAATTAAATTTAAACTTCTAATATTTACTGCTCTCATTAAATCCATCATTCAGACATTTGCTAGTTTCTTGGCTATTACAACCAAGTATTGTCAAAAATTAAAGTAAATTATTCATTTCAGTGATCCTCGGTTAAAAACAATCAGATTATGTATAAGATTTAAAATTAAATTTTCACTATTTACAGACTTAAGACTTACATATGCTTTCCATACATCCATCATTCACACAGTAGGTAGTTACTTGGCTGTTGCAATGAAGTATTCTCAAAAATTAAAGTGTAATAAATTTTCATTAGAATGGTCTACTGCACTTGTTGAGAAACTCATGGATGGAATAGAAGGAGTTGGCCACCAAAAATTCTTTTAAATTATGTTTAAATTCTGCCTTGTCTGAAACTAAACTCTTAATGGTTGCCAGTAACTTACTGAAAATATGCGTTGCTGAATACTGGACTCCTTTCTGGGCAAGAGTAAAAGCAAGCTGTCTTGCTAGTGCATCACTGACATGCTCTATTGGATTCAAATGGGACAGTGAGCAGGCTACGCCATGCCTGCAGTATTCTCCGCTTCCAAGAAAACGTCAACCACCCGTGCTGTATGACGTCGTGCATTGTCGACCATTAATACGAAGTCTGGCCCCGTAGCACCTCGCAGCAACAGCCCAAGGTAGCGTCTGGTACCTGATAACAGCTAACCTTGCCGATTCACCCATACAGTTTCATGAAGAGGTATTCAACTGGTAAGCATAATCCCTCCCGATTCCACTAGAGATCAAATGGTTCAAATGGCTCTGAGCACTATGGGACTTAACATCTATGGTCATCAGTCCCCGAGAACTTAGAACTACTTAAACCTAACTAACCTAAGGACAGCACACAACACCCAGTCATCACGAGGCAGAGAAAATCCCTGACCCCGCCGGGAATCGAACCCGGGAACCCGGGCGTGGGACATTAGAGATCCACCTCGACATCGGTCTCCTTCCACAACGTTTGTGTCCCGATATCATATTCGACGTTCCCTCCAGATGCGAATTCATCTAGAATCCAGACTAAATCGGGCCTTATCTGTGAAAACAAAATTGGCCTCTCTTCGACGGACCAGGTGGCCTGTTGATGACTCCACTCTAGACGTTTCCTTGTGTCAAGACACGTCAGAGACGATGCAGCAAGTCTCCGAAAATAAAGGCCACTTTGCCAAAGCCTTCTGCATGCCGTTTGTCTCGATACAACACGTCCAGTGGATGCTGCGAGCTCACATGCCAGTTGCCGTACAATACTAAGGCGGTAGTGTCTCGCCCTTACAGCCAAATAAAACGGTCTTCTCTTCTGAAGTCACACGTGCTCCCCCCTATTCTGGTCTTCGGGATACAGTTACGGTCTCTACACACTGTCGCCACATCAGAGAAACAGCAGAACGATTCACATGAAGCCATAGGGCCAAATCAGTTTGTGACTGTCCTGTTTCCTTTCTTTCTATGGTCCTCCACCGCAGAGAGTCTGGTGGGCGCATTCTCTCCGCCATACTGCACCATCTGTGACAGTGTACACATTGATTGTGGCAGGGCTACCCAGCAAACACTACCTCCGTAGGTACCCTGACGTCATCGTTAAAATGGTTGTTTGTTGACCAGAATGGCATCTCCCGTGCATAACGCAATCGTGCGGACATCTGGACGACGATTGGTATGGTTACATAGTGAATTAGACACAGGACGAGAAATAGCGGTTTGTTGCTTTAATTTTGGACAACTTTGTTCAAAATGGTTCAAATGGATCTGAGCACTATGGGACTTAACTTTTGAGACCATCAGTCCCCTAGAACTTAGAACTGCTTAAACCTAACTAACCTAAGGACATCACACACATACATGCCCGAAGCAGGATTCAAACGTGCGACCGTAGCGGTCACGCGGTTCCAGACTGAAGCGCCTAGAACCGCACGGCCACTCCGGCCGGCGACAACTGTGTACCTTTTGCTCTGCCTCTATGATTTTTACCCTCCATGCTGCCCTCCAATACAGAATTCGTGATCTCTTGATGCCTCAGAACATGTCCTACGACACTATCCCTTCTTCTATTCAAGTTGTGCTACAAATTCCTCTTCTCCCCAATTCTATTCAGTACCTCCTCATTAGTTACATGATCTACCCATTTAATCTTCAGCATTCTTCTGTAGCACCACATTTCGAAATCTTCTGTTCTCTTCTTGTTGAACTACATACCGTCCATGTTTCACATCCATACCTGGCTACATTCCATGTAAATACTTTCAGAAAAGACTTCCTGACAATTAAATCTATACATGATATTAACAAATTTCTTTTATTCAGAAAAGCTTTTCTTGCCATTGCCAGTCTACATTTTATATCCTCTCTTCTTCGACCATCGTCAGTTATTTTTCTCCACAAATAGCAACACTCATCCACAATTTTATGTGTCTCATTTCCTAATCTAATTTCCTCCGCATCACCTGATTTAATTCGACTACATTCCATTATCCTCGTTTCTCTTTTGTTGATGTTCATCTTATTCAATTCCGTGAACTGCTCTTACAGGTCCTTTACTGATTCTGACAGAATTACTATGTCATTGGCAAACCTCAAAGTTGTATATTTCCTCTCAATGGATTTTAATTCCTACTCCAAACTTTTCTTGTATTTCCTTTACTGCTTGCTCAATATATAGAGTGAATTGCATCAGGAACAGGCTACAACCCTGTCTCACTCCCTTCCCAAACACTACTTTTCTTTCATGCCCCTCGACTCTTATAACTGCCATCTGGTTTCAGTACAAATTGTAAATATCGCTTCGCTCCCTGAATTTGACCCCTGCCACTTTCAGAATTTGAAAGAGAGTATTCGAGTCTACATTGTTAAAAGATTTTTCTAAGTCTACAAATGCTAGAAACGTAGGTTTGCCTTTCCCTAATCTATCCTCTAAGATAAGTCGTAGGATAAGTATTGCCTCACATGTTTCAACATTTCTACAGAACCCAAATTGATCTTACCCAAGGTTGGCTTCTACGAGTTTTTCGATTCGTCTATAAAGAATCCGTGTCAGCATCTTCTAGCCGTGACTTATTGAACTGAATATTCGGTAATTTTCACACCTGTCAACACCAGCTTTCTTTGGGATTGGCATTGTTATATTCTTCTTGACGTCTGAGGGTATTTCGCCCGTGTCATACATCTTGGTCACCAGACAGTAGAGTATTGTCAGGGCTGGCTCACCCTAGGCTATCAGTAGTTCTAATGGAATGTTATTTACTACTGGAGCCTTGTTTCGATTTAGGTCTTTCATTGCTCTGTCAAATTATTCACGCTCTATCATATCTCCCAAATCATCTTCACCTACGTCTTCTTCCATTTTATTAATGCTGTCGTGAAGTACATCGCCCCTGTACAGACTCCTTCAACTTTTCTGCCTTCACTACTTTGCTTAGAGCTGGTTTTCCATGTGAGATCTTGCTACTAATACAAGTGGTTCCCTTTCTTCAAACGTCTCTTCAATTTTCCTCTAGGCAGTAACTATCTTACCCCTAGTGATATGTACCTCTACATCCTTACATTTGTCCTCTAGTAATAGCCAACTAGCCACTTTGCACTTCCTGTCGATCTCATTTTTGAGACGTTTGTATTCCTTTTTGCCTGCTTCATTTACTGCATTTTTATATTTTCTCCTTTCTTCAATTAAATTCAATACCTCTTCTGTTACCCAAAGATTTCTACTAGTCCTCGTCTTTTTACGTACTTGATCCTCTGCTGCCTTCACTATTTTATTTCTCAAAGCTACCCATTCTTCTTCTACTGTATGTCTTTCCCTTGTTCTTGTCAGTCGTTCCCTAATGCTGTCTGTGAAGCCCTCTGCAACCTCTGGTTCTTTCAGTTTATCCAGGTCCCATCTCCTTAAATTCCCACCTTTTTTCAGGTTCTTCAGTTTTAATCTACAGATCATAACCAATAAACTGTGATCAGAGTCCACATCTGCCCCTGTAAATGTCTAATAATTTAAAAAGTTTTCCCTAAATCTCTGTCTTACGATTATATAATCTATATGAAACCTTCCAGTGTCTCCAGGCCTACTCCACGTATACAAACTTCTTTCATGATTCTTAAACCAAGTGTTAGCTATGCTTAATTTATGCTCTGTGTAAAATTCTACCATGTGGCTTCCTCTTTTATTCCTTACTCCCATTCCGTATTCATCTGCTACTTTTCCTTCTCTTCCTTTTTCTACTATCGAATTCCAGTCCCCCATGACTATTAAATTTTCGTCTCCCTTCACTGTCTGAAAAATTTATTTTAACTCATCATACATTTCTCCAACCTCTTAGTCATCTGCGGAGCTAGTTGGCATATAGACTTCTACTACTGTGGCAGGCGTAGGCTTCGTGTCTATCTTGGCTGCAATAATGCGTTCGCTATGATGTTCGTAGTAGGTTACTAGTGCTCCTATTTTTTTCATTGTTAAATCTACTCCTGCATTACCCTATTTGATTTTGTATTTATAACCCTGCATTCACCTGACCAGAAGTCTTGTTCCTGCTGTCACCGAACTTCACTAATTCTTGTCCATTTCCCTTTTTAAATTTTCTAACCTACCTGCCCGATTAAGGGATCTGACGTTCCACGCTCCGATCCGTAGAACGCCAGTTTTGTTTCTCTTGATAACGACGTCCTCCATAGTAGTCCCCGCCCGGATATCCGAATGGGGGGACTATTTTACCTCCGGAATATTTTACCCAAGAGGATACCATCATAATTTAATCATACAGTAAAGGTGCATGCCCTCAGGAAAAATGACGGCTGTAGTTTCCCCCTGCTTTCAACCCTTCGCAGTACCAGCACAGCAAGGCTGTTTTGGTTAATATTATAAGGCCAAATCAGTCAATTATCCAGACTGTTGCGCCTGCAGCTACAGAAAAGGCTGCTGCCTCTATTCAGGAACCACACGTTTGTCTGGCCTCTCAACAGATACTCCTCCGTTGTGCTCGCACCTACAGTACTCCTATATGTATCGCTGAACCACGCAAGCCACCCCACCGATGGCAATTTCTATGGCTCATGGGAGGGGGGGGGGGGATGGGGCAACTTATAATATTTGATTAAAAACTTGTCTGATGTCTGACAGTAGGAAGTGTCACGTAAGGAGTTTGCGTTGCTGTTTAAATAAATGATTATCATTTTCCCAAATTTTGTTTAATTATACTGTTATCATCGCTCATTTACAAAAGTCAGCTTCTCCCTAAATGGTAAGAATCTCGAAAGACCTTTAAAGCGAAAAGGTTCGTTTAGTATGCTCATTTTTAGTCATCTAGTTAGAAATCTTTACTTCACCTATGACATGCACATGTCTCGTGTAACCAATATGTTTCTTTTATTTTACAATGCACTGCACTGTAGGTTCAAGAGTTTTGTACTGTCTGATTCAAAGTGTCTGAACACTTCTATGTAAAGTAGAATTTACCCCTGGATTTTACAAGAGGCGGACAAACTAGTAAAAAACGAGGCGGGGAATATTGTGTTCTGAGCGGAGACGCGCTAATACGAGGGTGGGTCGGCCATCAGAGCTAAATGACTTCGAATGAGGAATTGTTTCTGGATGTCACCCGAGTAACAAGTCCATCAGTATATTTCAGCTCTTCTAAGGTGCCCAGGTCGCCTGTTGTCAATGTGATTGTGAAGTGGAAACGTGAAGGGAAAAAATGGTTCAAATGGATCTAAGCACTATGGGACTTAACTTCTGGGGTTGGTTGGTTTGTGGGATGAAAGGGACCAGACTGCTGCGGTCATCGGTCCCTAACTTCTGGGGTCATCAGTCCCCAAGAACTTAGAACTACTTAAACCTAACTAACCTAAGGACATCAAACACATCCATGCCCGTGGCAGGATTCGAATCTGCGACCCTAGAGGTCGCGCGGTTCCAGACTGTAGCGCCTAGAACCGCTCGGCCACACAGGCGGGCTACGTGAAGGAACATCTAACTCAAGATAAGGCAGACATCTTGTGCTGGCGACCACGAACTGTGGAGGATTGTAGAGGATGGTTGTAAAAAAATCGCTTGAAATCAGAGGAAGGTATCACACGTGAATTCTAAAAGTGCGACCAGCTGTCCAGCTAGTACAATGGCTGTGCATAGGAAGGTAAGAAGAAGGGCGTGCAGTGGTCGAAAAGCTCCTAATATGCTACACATATCCGTAGCCAATGCAAAACGACACCTGAGGTGATGTAAAGAACGAAGCCTTTGGACAATGGATAATTGCAACCGAATTATTTGGACTTTTGAATCAAGATATACACTGTAGCAAAGAGGTGGAAGGGCTTCGGTTCAGCAGATGACTCGAGAACTTAACTGCCTTCATGTGTAGTGCCAACAGCAAAGTGCAGTGGAGATGATGTTACGATATAGGGTTGTTTTCCATAGTCAGAGTGTGGTTCCCTTAATATGCTTAAGAAAACGCTAAATGCGGAAGGATATGAATTCATGTTGCAGCACTGTGTACTGCGTACGGCAGAGAAACAGTTCGGAAACGATCAGTCTATAAGCATGACAATGCACACTGTCATAAAGCAACACCTGTGACGGAACGATTTGTGGACGGTGACATTCCTGAAATGGACTGCCCTGACTAGGAGTCCCGAGGTCAACATTGTGGAGTACCTTTGGAATGAGTTAGAACTTCGACTTCGCTCCAGAACTCAGCGTTCAAAGTCATTGCCATCTCTAGTTGTGACTCTTGAGGAAGAATGAGCTGTCATTCCTTCTCAGACATACAGAAGCCGTATTGGAAATGTCCCCAGCATTGTTGGAACCGTCATAAGGGCGAAGGACAGCCTCCCCCCCTCCACATTAATGTCCCTTTACATAAGTTCGGATACTTTTGATCAAATAGTGTGTGTGCATAAACTATCGCGTGTCTGGCAGTAGTTGTGAGGCCCTTCTCCTCAAATGATTGTTGGGCTGTACCCGTTGTTATTCGTCGCTGTGGCCGAAGAGTGCTAGCGTTTGAAGGATGTGGAGACAGGTTGTTATAAGGGGCAGTGAAATGAAAACGAGAGAGATGTAAAAAAAGTAAGTTAATTGTTTACTATCAAAATTCCCCCCCCCCCCCCCCCCCCCCCCCCATGAACTACGGACCTTGCCTTTGCTGGGAGGATTGTTGCTTCAGTGATATAGATAGCCATATTGTAGGTGCAGCCTCAACTGAGGGGTATCTGTTGAGAGGCCAGACAAATGTGTGGTTCCTGGAGAGGGGACAGCAGCCTTTGTGATAGTTGCAGGGGGCAACAGTCTGAATGATTCACTGATAGGGCCTTGCAACCTCAACCAAAATGACCGTGATGTCCAGGTACTGCGAACGGCTGAAAGCCAGAGGAAACTATAACCGCAACTTTTCCCGAGGGCATGCAGCTCTTCTGTACGGTTAAATGATGATGGTATCCTTTTGGGTAAAATATTCCGGAAACAAAATAGCCCCCAATTCGGATCTCCGGACGACTGAAAAATGAGATTTACAGGACGTTTTAGAAGCATATATAACTAACTTTTCTTTGGAGAAAAGAGAACCACCTGCATGGCTATCAAGAGCTCACGTGGAAAAGAAGCCCTAAGCAAAGAAGGGAAAGCTGAAAGGTGGAAGGAGTGTACAGTCTTAGACATAAAAACTGACCGCCGGCCGGCCGCCACAGAGACTAAGTCCGAGTCGTTCACTTAAGGTGGCCAATAAAACTGACCGCCCCTGACAAATCTAAGTCCGGCCATCTGCACAATCTGGCAACACCGTAAGATGGGGAAGTGTTAGGAGGAAGTGTTGTCTACTTCCGAGTTTATACGGGTGGAGTGAGCCCGTGGTCTTGCGGTAACCGTCGTGCATTCTAAACTTAGAGTCGCATGTTCGTGTACAACTGTTTTTATTTTCTTTACCACATTTCGGTCTAAAGTTATGAGTCTGATTGAACATCGAAGAAAATTCGCTTAACATTCTACCCACCCGCAACAACAAGTATTCCAGAAACAATTTTGCAGGACGGCTTGTGGCTGCGTCGTGATCATAACAGCTTACGCTCGAGCATTTCCTCGCGCTGCAGCGGCTACCGGCCAGACGCCACCCGCCACATGAAATCCGGCGCTGCCCATGTGAAGGCCGCGCCACGCTGTCAGTGTGTGTATCAATCCATTTTCGAATATGAAGTTCTAGTTATCATCTTGAAGTTAAGCATTGGATTTTACGTACTTGAAAATCGTGAACTACAGTTGGGCATTGTAAAATTGAGTCGCGAGTGGGAAAGGGTGTAACATCTGCAACACAACATTTACTTTGTTATAACAGAGGGGTGAATGTAGAGGAGGCAGCTAGAAAGATTTGAACTGCGTGTGGAGTGAGTGCTTTTGGGAAAAATACGCAAGAAAAAGATATTCTTGTTTCAACAAAGATCGTTCTAGCATGAATGATTTTCCACATTAAGGAAGTCTCGACTACTGATATATGTGACAGATTACCATTTTACCATCATGCGACATTTGCATTCAACAGGCGAAGTTCAGAAGTCTGGTGTAGGAGTACTGCATGCTCTAATTGGAAACAACAAAAATCTACGGAGTGCTATTATTGTACGTCATCAGGTCGCTCATTGAGCATTCCTATGCAGTACTGTTACAGGTGAAGAGTTATGATGCCTTTATCGTTAACTTCCTAAGAAGAAATGAAAGGCTGAGCCCCACCAAATGACGTAGACCAGAGTAAAGTGTAGTGTGAACATAATATTTCACATCTGATAGCTCCAGAAGTGTGTTCTGGGCTACGAATTCTGCCCCAAGGGGTGTGTGCAACACCTTCTGGTCCCAGTGTAAGAAAGTCGAGCAACAAAACTACATCGCCTATGCTACTGCATGATAACTCACACTGTTGATCTGAGAAAGAAAACTATCCATGAGATTGATAAAAAGTCGTCTCTCAGGCACTTGTATTGATAGGGAAGTCCTCTCTCAAGCACTTGTCCCTCTTGTCATATATTCGTAAAATTTTACCTTTCCCGCTCTTGATCGATCAAACGTCAAGGCAATTCAATTCTAAACGAAAATACTCTTAAAACTACACTGGTTTAATGACATCGTTAGAAACAGTGTGTTTCTACAGGCGTAGAATTTGCAAACAGCTTTAGCATATTCAGATTGTTGTAGATATCGTGAAAGAAAATTCAGCTGCTGATTAATTTCTCCTTGATGATTAATTTTGCGATTAGTAAATTAATGAAAAATGCAATTAAAATATTCACTGTACTAATACAAATTAAATCTAGCTTACTACAGAAATATCACGATGGCAATCTATCTTAATAAAGCATTATGTCGTCTGTAAGACGATTGAGCCTATTTTAACACGAATTAGTAGAATATTACCGACTTTTAACTTCGAAAAGATCTGTATTTACTTCATTTCCGGTATCATTCGCAAGTATTATGAAAATGTGGCATTTCATAGATAAAATTACGTATTCACAACAACAAAAAATATGTCGGCAGAAAACAAAAGTGGCATTATGAAACTGGCAGCACCGTAAGGTTTCCGCTCTGACACTAAAGGTTACTGTAAGTAGCAAGCCGAATTTTGCTCGAGCGTTATCTTACGATTCCCTTATTGAGTTTGTATCTGCCTGCTTGTAGTTCTACTAGAAAAGAATGCAAAATCTGGCTTTCAGCGAGTCTAGAAAGGCGAACGAAAGCAGCTTGCACCTGGTAGCCAAGCATGTTACCTGGGAACTGTTTTTTCCTAAAGTGGGAAGACATATTTTTGTAGTTGAATTGTTGGCAAATGTCAGTCAGACGTGTGCCGTTGGTCTAAGCGTTTCGGTATGCTGAATTTGTACCAATGATTTTTCTACAGGTTTATTTCTGTTCCAAATGGAGAGTTGAAGTCTCCCATTAGTATTTTCACGTCATCTTGGTGAACTTTGCTCATAGTATTTTCGAGTGTGTTCCAGAATTTTTCGACATTTTTGGTGTTTTTCTTATTTTTGATGTTGGTGGGTGAAAGTGCATTGATGAGTGTATATTTTTTACTGGGGCTCTGAATAAGCATAGTCATAAGTCGATTGTTGATAGGTGTAATTTCTTTGACAGAGTTGATGATAGATCTGTGTTCGAGAAAAGCAATGCCGAAGATTGGTACGCCTTTCGCTACCTTTTGTTGTATTTTGCTCTTGAAGATGCAATGGTTTCCGTAATGCAAGGTTTCACTGTCAGTGAGTCGAGGTTTGTGGAGAGCAAGGATGATAATTGTTTGTTGGTCGATTTCGTTCGTGAGATTATTTAGTTTTCGTGCTTGGGTCAATGTACCGATGTTTAGTTTTTAAATGCATGTTTTCTGCTTGTAGGGAAATTTACCAGAGATCTTCGATATTCTCTGCCGTGCTAACCTGACGTCCCCAGAATCCGAAATTCCAACTGCCGCCTGTCGACATTTTGCACAGTTCATATTTTCTTGTGTTTCATTGGTTTGGCTTGGGTGATTCCAGGACCGTACAGGACCAGAGGGTGTTGAAGCCTTTGGAAGCAAATATTTTCAGCCGAGCTCATTGAGCTAACAGACGGTGACCAGAGTAGCGGTGGTTTTCACTCAGACGTGCGTGGATTTTGAGTTCAACGGATTTAGTAGTCGTTGAGGATTGTGTTAGTACTGGGTTTATCCCAAGTATTTGATTTCCTCGGTACCACCCATATGGGGGAGGGTTTCCCTTATCGGCCCCACAGGATTATTATTATTATTATTATTATTGCCATTATGTCATCATCGAATCCGATATGGTGCATCTTCCCACCACTGAAATAGATGTACATTGTTCGAATCAGTACTTCCATCACATAAATATAGGTTATAATTACGTTACATTGCTGCTAGTAGACATATTTCTCACTTTTTCTTGGGCAGTTGCTACCTGTTACTCCATCACAGGAATTTATGTGCGCCGCATTGTTGCAATACAGACGTTCAAATTATCCGATTTCTGTAATTTCATTTCGATACCAGATCGTTCTAATGTGGATATCCGAATACGACTCTCATCATTTGATAGACTGGGTGAACCACATTCTTAATCGGACGGTTGAATCTAGATCACTTATTTATGACAGGGCCTGAATTCTTAAACACTGTGAAAATTAATAACGCAATGTGCTTATGACTACTATTTTATTTAAATATAAATACACTCCTGGAAATGGAAAAAAGAACACATTGACACCGGTGTGTCAGACCCACCATACTTGCTCCGGACACTGCGAGAGGGCTGTACAAGCAATGATCACACGCACGGCACAGCGGACACACCAGGAACCGCGGTGTTGGCCGTCGAATGGCGCTAGCTGCGCAGCATTTGTGCACCGCCGCCGTCAGTGTCAGCCAGTTTGCCGTGGCATACGGAACTCCATCGCAGTCTTTAACACTGGTAGCATGCCGCGACAGCGTGGACGTGAACCGTATGTGCAGTTGACGGACTTTGAGCGAGGGCGTATAGTGGGCATGCGGGAGGCCGGGTGGACGTACCGCCGAATTGCTCAACACGTGGGGCGTGAGATCTCCACAGTACATCGATGTTGTCGCCGGTAGTCGGCGGAAGGTGCACGTGCCCGTCGACCTGGGACCGGACCGCAGCGACGCACGGATGCACGCCAAGACCGTAGGATCCTACGCAGTGCCGTAGGGGACCGCACCGCCACTTCCCAACAAATTAGGGACACTGTTGCTCCTGGGGTATCGGCGAGGACCATTCGCAACCGTCTCCATGAAGCTGGGCTACGGTCCCGCACACCGTTAGGCCGTCTTCCGCTCACGCCCCAACATCGTGCAGCCCGCCTCCAGTGGTGTCGCGACAGGCGTGAATGGAGGGACGAATGGAGACGTGTCGTCTTCAGCGATGAGAGTCGCTTCTGCCTTGGTGCCAATGATGGTCGTATGCGTGTTTGGCGCCGTGCAGGTGAGCGCCACAATCAGGACTGCATACGACCGAGGCACACAGGGCCAACACCCGGCATCATGGTGTGGGGAGCGATCTCCTACACTGGCCGTACACCACTGGTGATCGTCGAGGGGACACTGAATAGTGCACGGTACATCCAAACCGTCATCGAACCCATCGTTCTACCATTCCTAGACCGGCAAGGGAACTTGCTGTTCCAACAGGACAATGCACGTCCGCATGTATCCCGTGCCACCCAACGTGCTCTAGAAGGTGTAAGTCAACTACCCTGGCCAGCAAGATCTCCGGATCTGTCCCCCATTGAGCATGTTTGGGACTGGATGAAGCGTCGTCTCACGCGGTGTGCACGTCCAGCACGAACGCTGGTCCAACTGAGGCGCCAGGTGGAAATGGCATGACAAGCCGTTCCACAGGACTACATCCAGCATCTCTACGATCGTCTCCATGGGAGAATAGCAGCCTGCATTGCTGCGAAAGGTGGATATACACTGTACTAGTGCCGACATTGTGCATGCTCTGTTGCCTGTGTCTATGTGCCAGTGGTTCTGTCAGTGTGATCATGTGATGTATCTGACCCCAGGAATGTGTCAATAAAGTTTCCCCTTCCTGGGACAATGAATTCACGGTGTTCTTATTTCAATTTCCAGGAGTGTATATCCATGTACAGGGTGTTTCAGGAGAAATAGTACATATTTTAGCAGGTGGTAGTACAGATGAAAAAAATTCCATATAAATGCGACCACTTTCTATTGAGTACAGAGATACAGCTGTTAGTACGTAACGCTAACAAACTCAAAGCAATGGCAAATTAGGACATTCGAAGTTGAATTTCTAGAATTCACCAACCAACTTCAATGCACATTTGACTTCTCGAAACGCAGTCAGTGTAGCCTTACTGAGGTCGTCTTTGCGTTCTTTTATGACGGTTGCACTATTCATAACCCGAACAATCAAATCGGCTCTTGGGTTTACTTTTTATTTGTAGACTTCGCCTTTAACCATACCCGCAGACCAAAATCCAAAGAGATAAGGTCCGAGGACCTTGAAGGCCAAGGAAAGTGCCTATATCTAATGATCCACCTTCCGGGAAATGTCAGGTTCGGATAATGTGTCACCTGACGGCTAGAATGTGCAGCAGCCCCGTCGTGCTGGAGGAACGTACGCATTCTTGTAGCCAAATGAACCTGCATCTCGGTTCTTACAATAGTGCAACAGGTGCGCACTGGTTAGATGTAACTGAAGAGAGACTCCAACTCGGCTTGAGGTTAAGGGCGAATCCCAAGCGCATGGCCACGAACAATTGGGAGCGGAAACTTAATGTCATCGGAACCTTGTTGAAGGACCATGACATGCGATTGTTAGACCGACTGCAGAAAATTCACTTAATAAATACATACTTAGCAAAATATATCGTGTCGCAGCAGTCTTACCGATACTGCAGGTCACTGCACATAAAATATTAGCTGTAGCCTCTTGATATGTGTAGAAACAAAATATCTTCAAAGTATCCCTCCACATGGCGACTTTGCAGAGGCAAAATGGAGGACTTGGAATTAAAGACGTGCTTTTAAACTAATACATGCCACTAAGGCAAGCATCACGAAACTTCTGTTCCTCTCGATAGCTCCTGTTAATGTAGCATGCCAGCCTAGATTACGTCCGAAAGCACTCTGGCGATTGGAGCTGTATAAGACTTCCACCAGCACAAACCAACACTAGAACCGTCTCTGATTATATTACCACACATCGTCTTCACAGACCAATTCCGGTAAATTAACCTACCAAAAACTGGAAAAACGTCTGGAAAAATATCAGCAATAAAATTCTACCAACTAGAGTCAGTGCCGTAGGGTGCGACGTTGTAAACGAAACCATACCCTCAATCAAATTGAGACCATCTCCATACTGCGACAAATGTCAGCTTATAGAAACAGTAGAGCACATCTTCTTATGTGAAAATAGAATCAGAATTTGGAACTGGACAAGGAAGAAATTAGCACTATCCTCAGAACTGCAGAAAGTCATATACCGATAACTGAAGCTTTACAACCCGACTGGGAACGTTACCCGTCCGCAAAGAATAACAGTTATTCGTGGCTTCTGGGACAGTTTGTGTTTTACTTCGTAACAAACAGAACTTAGAAGAGTACATGTTTTATATTACAGAAGAACATTTTACGCTGAAGAAGAATAACAAATATAAGGAATGGTTTCAATTTTATTTATCTGTTGCTTTATGTGGGCTACGAAGAGGTGGACAGTTTTTCTGATTAGAAGCAGAATACTATTCTTTCACTTTTTTTTATTCCTGGAATATTCTTTTACGTTGGTTCTAAAATCAGAACTGTTCTAATTTGGCAAAACCCCTCCGGCTACGAAATTGTTTTCATTTGTGGAAAGATATAAAGCTTCCTTACAGACCTCATATGCATCCAGTGCAAAATTAATCGTGAATATATTTCTGGGTGAATGTTTGTTATTTATTTTTCCGTCACCCTTTTCACTGTTATAAGTTACGTTCTACAAGGAACGCACGTTATTGGAGGCGGCAATCTGTTATTTATTTTACCTTAATTACTAATTCAATTTTTTTCCACAATTTAAGGGTAGATATGGGTGCAAACATGGAATACATGGGAATAATGCAGCTGCTCAGTGACAGGTATGGGGGAGGCATTGAGACCAGGCCTCAGATCTTCGACCCCTGCCTCCGTCTACCTGGTGCTGAAAGTCTTCTCAATTTTTTTTAAAAAATAATAGTGCAGTGATCAGCATGTTTGTCTAGTAAGCAGGAGATCCAGGTTCGAAGCCCAGTCGGTCACAAATATTCATCTGCCGTCTTAGCTGTATTTCAACGCGCTGTGACAGTGTGGACGTCGGTCCTTCGATATTTAAGTTGTCATAGTTTCTTGAGGCAATATAGGTGATTTGCGAACATTTGTGTTGCCATCAGTGTAACGGGACTTCAACGGCATCCAACCCTTAGTCATTGCTCTGTGCCGGAGCTAACCCATGTCATAATATGCGAATCAGATTGTAGTTCATATTTAGTCAAATAACGAATGGTCAGTATACAAGTATGCCGGACGGTGTGGCCGGGCGGTTCTAGGCACTACTGTCTGGAACCGCGCGACCGCTACGGTCGCAGGTTCGAATCCTGTCTCGGGCATGGATGTGTTTGATGTCATTAGGTTAGTTAGGTTTAAGTAGTTCTAAGTTCTAGTGGACTGATGACCTCAGAAGTTAAGTCCCATAGTGCTCAGAGCCATTTGAACCATTTATGAAGTATACAAGTATTTACGAACAGTAGAAGCAGGATTGCAGCGAACTGATCCCTTAACCAAGTGCAACACAGAGTACCTGTGTAATGAGTCATTCCAGCTGCATAGCAGAGGGTTAAATTTGTTAAGTAATTCATTGCAGAATTAATGTAATACCCGCACGACAATCTCTGTAGTCATACTGTATCATTAGCAGCCCGCGAATGGAGTACTATGTTCGTTAAATCGGATTACTCAAGCTGAGGCCAAATAAAGAGAAGCGACGACGCCACAACACTATCTTTACTTAAGTAGGTAGTCAGCGCTAAATTATGTGTGCCACCGTTAACGTTACTGTAAGCAGGTTGACAGCATAACACCACCACAACTACTGACAACCTGAGCCATATCATCAGACAGTTGTAATTCGCAGTGATTACAAGTTGCTGATGTTTGTCAAGAATAGCGGAAAGCGCGTCTGAAGTTCCATTTGCATTACGCCTAGGACGGAGAGAATCCTAAATAACACTAATAGGTCACCCAGCGAAGAGAAGAGTCCACGTAATGCCTCAAGTTCTTGCAGTTCGATATTAATGCAGTTCCCGATAGTTTCACACTAACGGGTTCTTTTGGCTATCGGAATACTCATATGGGAATTATAAAAGTGTAATTGCTAGAACGCTCAACTACCTTAATAACACCTCATTCTGGATTGAATACGACTCGGAAAGCGACGTTAATTTGACGTTTCCATCCATCTCCTGGCGTCTTACTGAATGAAGTCTGAAGTGCACGCACAGTTGTGTTGCCTGCCGCATGGATTCTGTGAAGTGTTATGGCAGCTGGCAGTCATTGCTGAATACAGACATTTGCAAATATCCCCACTGCTTTAGGGGAAATCGTCTTTGTTGCATTTTTTCCATACCGTAATTAGCACAATACCGTAAGGCTTGTTCTGCTGATGAACTTGATGCCCACAAGTCCTTAATTAAGAATCTCCCAGCGGGAGTAATGCATAAAAGGAGACAGACTGTTGGACAAAAGAATAGACAGCTCCCTGCTTTTTGCGTTTCAGATAGCGTCTACGATAAGAATCTTGTGTCATATTATGCTTCACAAACTTAAACTGTTTGTTTTTTTACTTCATACTCAAATAAAATTTATGACATGAGAAGAGGAAATGAATGATATGCTTCTCAGGAACCTTAGTTTATCATGTTTTTTTCTCACTTCATACTAAAAAAAGGGGAGCGTTAATATGAGAAGAGGAAATGAAATATACACTTCCAAGACATAATATTTTCTAGTGTGCTACTACTGCACTCATGAAAGCCCTGCAGTTAATTTTTGTATGTTGGATAAATTTTGATATCACCTCACATTCCTTTGTGAGAAGGTTTCTATTTTCTTGGGATTCAAATAGAGTGGACATTTCATCAGTGGTTAATATTCTGATGACTAATGACATGATACCCGTTGCAATTGCTCCATGGCACCTATGAGTAGAGTCTCACGTTGGTTACTATAAGAACACGCAGGCAGTGATATCCGCTCACTGCAGTCAGAGCCAAGGTGATTTCTTTCTGTTTATGGCGAAGCGTCTGCTGCAGTGTCCACGCTCAGCCAACATAAACAAATCGCGGCGGCATTGGGCACTGCTAATCGCTGCACTTGTCGCGAGCCTCGACAACAAGAGCGCACTGTCTCTGCTAACGATATACATCTTACTTAATGTAATTTTATATGCAGGTCGTGGGTTGGGTAAAAATTCAGTTTGTAACTTCCCATCGCATTAAAATACTTTACAGTCATATTTGATGCAACATTTATTGTAGGTTGTCTCTCTAATGTTAATAGTATTGATTCAGATCGTGCGTGAACACGAAAACACACACACACACACACACACACACACACACACACACACACACACACAAAGTCGAACCGCGAGACCGCTACGGTCGCAGGTTCGAATCCTGCCTCGGGCATGGATGTGTGTGATGTCCTTCGGTCAGTTAGGTTTAACTAGTTCTAAGTTCCAGGGGACTAATGACCTCAGCAGTTGAGTCCCATAGTGCTCAGAGCCATTTTGAACACACAAAGTCATTGATTCCAGTGAGAGTGACAAGTACTGTGTGTTGAACAACACATGCACCAGTCAATTCCTCAGTTGGCGTCGAGTGGATGAGATTTTTCAATTACCTTGCTTTGCAAGAATTGCAAGGAGGAGACTGAAAGTTAATGGACTTGTAACTGAAGAGCTGCGACAAAGCAAAGCTTGACCGACTATCAGAAAATTGTCCACATGGGTCTTGTGGACGAGTATACTTTTATTAACGCCCCCCTTGTTTTAGTATGAAGTGAGAATAAAACATGAAAAACTAAGGTTCCTTAGAAGCAATAATAACAATAATAATAATAATAATCCCGTGGGGCCGATAGGGAAAACCCTCCCCCATATGGGTGGTACTGAGGAAATCAAATACTTGGGTGAACCCAATACTAACACAATCCTCAACGACTACTAAATCCGTTGAACTCAAAATCCACGCACGTCTGAGTGAAAACCACCGCTACTCTGGTCACCGTCTGTTAGCTCAATGAGCTCGGCTGAAAATATTTGCGTCCAAAGGCTTCAACACCCTCTGGTCCTGTACGGTCCTGGAATCACCCAAGCCAAACCAATGAAACACAAGAAAATATGAACTGTGCAAAATGTCGACAGGCGGCAGTTGGAATTTCGGATTCTGGGGACGTCAGGTTAGCACGGCAGAGAATATCGAAGATCTCTGGTAAATTTTCCTACAAGCAGAAAACATGCATTTAAAAACTAAACATCGGTACATTGACCCAAGCACGAAAACTAAATAATCTCACGAACGAAATCGACCAACAAACAATTATCATCCTTGCTCTCCACAAACCTCGACTCACTGACAGTGAAACCTTGCATTACGGAAACCATTGCATCTTCAAGAGCAAAATGCAACAAAAGGTAGCGAAAGGCGTACCAACCTTCGGCATTGCTTTTCTCGAACACAGATCTATCATCAACTCTGTCAAAGAAATCACACTCATCAACAATCGACTTATGACTATGCTTATTCAGAGCCCCAGTAAAAAATAAACACTCATCAATGCACGTGGCCCCACCAACATCGAAAATAAGAAAAACACCAAAAATGTCGAAAAATTCTGGAACACATTCGAAAATACTATGAGCAAAAGTCACCAATATGACGTGAAAATACTAAAGGGAGACTTCAACTCTCTCTTTGGGAGAGAAAAAACTTGTAGAAAAATCATTGGTACAAATACAACACACCGAAACGCTTAGACCAACGGCACACGTCTGACTGACATTTGCCAACAATTCAACCACAAAAGGATGTCTTCCCACTTTAGGAAAATACCATTTCTCAGGTAACATGCTTGGCTAAAAGGTGCAAGCTGCTTTCGTTCGCCTTTCTAGACTCGCTGAAAGCCAGATTTTTTATTCTTTTCTAGTAGAACTACAAGCAGGCAGATACAAACACAATAAGGGAATCGTACGACAGCGCTCGAGCAAAATTTGTCTTGGTACTTCCAGTACCCCTTACTGTCAGAGCGAAAATCTTTTGGTATTGCCAATTTCATAATGCCACTTTTGTTTTCTGCCGACATATTTTTTGTTGTTGTGAATACATAATTTTATCTATGGAATGTCACATTTTCATAATACTTGCGAATGATACCAGGAAATGAAGTAAATACAGATCTTTTCGAAGTCAAAAGTCGGTAATATCCTACTAATTCGTGTTAAAATAGTATCAATCATCTTACAGACACTTAATGCTTCGCCTCAGTATGGAACCGCGAGACCACTACGGAGGCAGGTTCGAATACTGCCTCGGGCATGGATGTGTGTGATGTCTTTAGGTTAGTTAGATTTAACTAGTTCAAGTTCTAGGGGACTGATGACCTCAGAAGTTAAGTCCCATAGTGCTTAGAGACCGTTGAACCATTTTTGAACTTGATGCTTTATTAAGACACACTGCCGTCGTGATGTTTCTGTAGTAAGCTGAATTTAATTTACATTAGCAAAGTCAATATTTTATTTGCATTTTTCATTAGTTTACTAAACCCAACAGTAATCATCAAAGAGAAATTAATCAACAGCTGAATTTTCTTTCACGATATCTACAACAATCTGACAATGCAACAGTTGTTTACAAATTCTATGCCCGTAGAAACCTACTTGTTTTAACGATGTCATTAAACCATTGTAGTTTTAAGACTATTTTCGTCTAGAAATGAATTGCCTTGACGGTTGATCGATCAAGAGCGGGAAAAGTAATATTTTACGAATATATGACGAGAGGGATAAGTGCTTGAGAGAGGACTTCCCTATCAATACAAGTGTCTGAGACACGACTTTCCTATCAGTCTCCTGGATAATTTTGTTTCTCAAATCAACAGAGTGAGTTATCATGCAGCAGCACAGGTGATGTAGTTTTGTTGCTTGACTTTCTTACCGTGCGACCGAAAGGTGTCTCAGTTGTTGACAACAAATTCCAGCTGTGTTGCACACACCCCTTGGGGCAGAATTCGTAGTCCAAAACACACTTATGGAGCTATCAAATGTAAAATATTATGTTCACACTACACTTTACTCTAGTCTACGTCTTTTGGTGGGGCTCAGCCTTTCATTTATTCTTAGGAAGTTAACGATAAAGGCATCATAACTCGTCACCAGTAACAGTACTGCATAGGAATGCTCAATGAGCGACCTGATGAGGTTCAATAATAGTCACTCCGTTGATTTTTGTTGTTTCGAATTAGAGCATGCAGTACTCCTACACCAGACTTCTGAACTTCGCCTGTTGAATGCAAATGTCGCATGATGGTAAAATGGTAATCTGTCACATATATCAGTAGTCGAGCCTTCCTTAATGTGGAAAATCATTCATGCCAGAACGATCTTTGTTGAAACAAGAATATCTTTTTCTCGCGTATTTTTGCCAAAAGCACTCACTCCACACACAGTTCAAATCTTTCTAGCTGCCTCCTCTACATTCACCCCTCTGTTACAACAAAGTAAATGTTGTGTTGCAGATGTTACACCTTTTTCCACTTGCGACTCAATTTTACAATGCCCAACTGTAGTTCACGATTTTCAAGTACGCAAAATCCAATGCTTAACTGCAAGATGATAACTAGAACTTCATATTCGAAAATGGCATTGATACACACACTGACAGCGTGGCGCGGCCTTCACATGGGCAGCGCCGGATTTCAGGCAGCGGGTGGCGTCTGGCCGGTAGCCGGTGCAGCGCGAGGAAACGCTCGAGCGTAAGCTGTTATGATCACGACGCAGCCACAAGCCGTCCTGCGGAATTGTTTCTGGAATACTTGTTATTGCGGGTGGGTAGAATGTTAAGCGAATTGTCTTCGATGTTCAATCAGACTCATAACTTTAGACCGAAATGTGGAAAAAAAAATAAAAACAGTTGTACACGAACATGCGACTCTAAGTTTAGAATGCACGACGGTTACCGCAAGACCACGGGCTCACTCCACCCGTATAAACTCGGAAGTAGGCAACACTTCCTTCTAACACTTCCCCATCTTACAGTGTTGCCAGATTGTGCAGATGGCCGTTTGTCAGGGGCGGTCAGTTTTATTGGCCACCTTAAGTGAACGACTCGGTCTTAGTCTCTGTGGAGGCCGGCCGGCGGTCAGTTTTTATGTCTAAGACTGTATATAGCTTACGTGAAGGCAGTATTATAGAAATGAAAGAGAAATTAGACGAAGATGAGATGGGAGATATGGTGTTATCAGCAGAAATAAAACGAGCGTTCTACGGTACGGAGGGTAGACTATCAGATCCCTTAATCGCACAAGTATGGTAGAAAGTTTAAAAAGGGCAATGGATTAGTTAAAGTTAGATATAGTGGGAATTAATGAAGCTCCGTGGCAGGAGGAAGAGGATTTCTGGCCAGGTGAATACAGGTTTATAAATACAAAATCAAGTGGGAGTAATGCAGGTGTAGGTTTAATACCGAACAAGAAAATAGGAATGCGGATAAGCTACTAAACAGCATAATGAACACTTCATTGTAGCCAAGATATACACGCAGTCCACACCCACCACATTAGTAAAGTTTTATAAGCCAACTATCTCCGCAGATGATGAAGACATTGAAGGAATGTATGATGAGATGAAACAAATTATTTAGATAGTTAAGAGATACAAAAATTTAATAGTGATGGGGACTGAAATTCGATAATAGGAAAAGATAGAGAAGGAAAAGTAGTAGGTGAATATGGACTGGGGGAAAGAAATAAAACACGAAGCCGCCTGGTAGAATTTTGCGCAGTGCTTAATTTAATAATCGCTGACACTTGGTTTAAGAATCAAGAAAGAAGGCTGTATAGTCAGACCACACCTGGAGACAGCGGAAGTTTTTAGATTGATCATATAATGGTAAAGCCGGGATTTCGGAACCAGATTTTAAACTGCAAGACATTTCCAGGGGTAGATGTGGACTCAGACCACCATTTATTGGTTATGAACTGTAGACTGAAACTGAAGAAATTGCAAGAAGATAGGAAATTAAGAAGATGAGACTTGGGTAAACTGAGAGAACTACAGTCTGTTAAGAGTTTTAGAGGGAGCAAATGCGTACCTTCGAGAGATGAGATAGTTACGGCAGCAGAGGATCGAATAGGTAAAAAGACGAGGACTAGAAGAAATCCTTGGGTAACTAAAGAGATACTGAATTTAGTTGATCAAAGCACATAATATAAAAATGCAGTATCTGAAGCAGGCGAAAGGGAACAAAAATGTTTAAAAATTGGGATGGGCAATAAGAACAAAATGGCTAAGCAGGAACGGCTAGGGGACAAATGTAAGGATTTAGAATCATATATCACTACGGGAAAGATAGTTAAAGCCTACACAAAATTAATGAGGCTTTTGGAGAAAAGGAATACCAAGAGCTCAGATGGAAAACCAGTCTTAAGCAAAGAAAGGAAACCTTAAATTTTGAAGGAGTATATAGGGGGTCTATGCAAGGCAGAAGTACTTGAGGACAGTATTCCAGAAATGGATGAGAAATTAGAAAAATATGAGATGGGAGATATGATACTGCGAAAATAATTTGACAGAGCACTGAAAGACCTAAGTCGAAACAACGCCCCAGGGTTAACGACATTCTGTTAGAACTTCTGATAGCCTTGGGAGAGCCAGTCGTAACAAAACTCTTCTGTCTCGTGAAGCAGGCGAAATACCCTCAGATTTCAAAAAGAATATAATAATTCCAATTCCAAAGAAAGCAGGTGCTGAAAGTTGTGAATGTTTGCGAACTATTACTTTAATAAGTCATGGTTGTAAAATACTAACACGAATTCTTCACAGAAGAATGGAAAAATGGTAGAAGCCGACGTCGGGAATACCAGTTTGGATTCCGGAGAACTGAAGCAGAATGCGAGGCAATACTGATGCTACGACTTCTCGTAGAAGGTAAGTTAAGGAAAGGAAAACCTACGTTTCTAGCATTTTTAGACTTAGAGAATGCTTTTGAAAATGTTGACTGGAATACTCTCTTTGACATTCTGACGGTAGCAGTAGTAAAATAAAGGGAATGAAAAGCCATTTACAACCTGTATAGTAACTAGTTATGAGAGTCGTCGGACATGAAAAGGAAGCAGTGGTTGAGAAGGGCGTGAGACAAGCACTAAAGGACTCAAAAGAAAAATTTGGAGTGGGAATTAAAGTTCAGGGAGAAGGAATAAAAACGTTTAGGTTTGCTGATAGCATTGTAATCCTGTCAGAGACAGGAAAGTACTAGGAAGAGCAGCTGAACGGAACAGATTGGATCGTGAAAGGAGGATATAAGACGAACATCAACAAAACAAAACTAAGAATAATTTAACGAAGTCGAATTAAATCAGGTGATGATGAGGGAATTAGATTAAGAAACGAGACAACTAAAGTAGTAGATGAGTTTTGATATATGGGTGGCAAAATAACTGATGATGGTCGAAGTAGACAAGATATAAAATGTAGACTGGTATTGGAAAGAAAGACGCTTCTGAAGAAGAGAAATTTTTTAACATCGAGTGTAGATTTAAGTGTCAGGAAGCTTTTTCTGTAGCCATTTATGAAAGTGGAACAGGGACGATAAACATTTTAGACAAAAAGACAAAAGAAGCCTTTGATATTTGTGCTGTAGAAGAATGCTGAATATTAGATGAGTAGGTCACTAAACTAATGAGGAGGTACTTAATAGAATTGGGGACCTGACTAGAAGAAGGTATCAGATGGCAGGAAACATTCTGAGACATCAAGCGATCATCATTTTAATGCTGAAGGGAAGCGCGGTGGAGGGGGGAGGGGTGTATGGGGAGAGGTGAGGGGGAAAATCGTAGAGGGGGCCGAGATGAATACAGTAAGCAGATTCAGTAGGATGTAGTTTGCAGTAATTACTCGGAGATGAAGAGGCTTGCACTGTATAGAGTAGCGTCAAACCAGTCTTAGGGTTGGAGAGCACAACAACAACAACATTTGAAAATTAATCTCCATAAATGTTAACTCATTACCACCAAAATTGGAGATAACGAAATAGAACAAATGGAAATGAGCGTCTGGCGTCATTGGCTGGGAGGCCCCTTTCAGGGCAGGACCGGCCGCCGTGGTGCAGGTCTTACTACATTCGACGCCACATTAGGCGACCTGCGAGCCGGCTGGGGATGAAACGATGATGAAGACAGCACAACACCCAGTCCCTGAGCGGAGAAAATCCCCGACCCAGCAGGGAATCGAACACGGGTGCCTTAGGACGGCAGTCCGTCTCGCTGATCATTCAGCTTTCGGGGCGGACAATAGAACAAATGAAGGAATTCTGCAGCCCTGGAAGCAAAAACACATGACGCCCGAAGCAAGGAGCACATAAAAAGCAGACAGGCACAGGTCAAAGTATATTCCTGTCCATAATAATTCACTATGTACGGTAAAAAAGCTAACCTATGTATGAAGTATGGCACTATTTTGCCTGTGTTTCTTGGACTGACACTAATTTCTGTGGTTTGGCGTTGGCTCCCTGGCGGAGGAAGAATTCACCTACTCACGCAGAGGGCTGACAGATCTGTAAGCAGAGCGTTGATGCTGCTGGTCGCCAACTGATAGAAATTTGGCTGCAAGTAGAGAGCGAGCATGTTTGTGTGGGGCCACCAGCACGCATGGCTGTTATTGTGGGCCTACTAAACTGAGCAGACTTGAGATGATCGAACCTGTTGCTTATAAATATTGGTTGCTGTGTATCATTGTCCCTCGGATGTCAGATACACAGAGTTATACTGTATTCATGATGTGTGTGTGCTAGCTGTTCCAAGTGCTATTATATTCTTAACAGGTAATTTAATGTGGTGTACGCCAAGAACCCAAGATGGGCATTATGCAACAACTCCCGCAGACAGTGCGTCACTAGAGTGTGTTAACAACTGATGATGCGAGATGGCTGCCCACAGTGTATTATGTCTGTGTATTGTATATTGAACTGGGGACCGAGAAACTACAGAGAGGCTTCGTTCCGACTAGCCTAAGGTGATCCACACCCCACAACAGGCCACAGCAGCCCACCCATCCCACCACCGCCCCACACCGAACCCAGGGTTATTGTGCGGTTCGGCCCACAGTGCACCCCCCCCCCCTCACCCCGGAACGGTCTTATGTCTCATACCAGATGAGTGTAAACCCTGTAACACCTAATGTTTGCCGGCCGGAGTGGCCGAGTGGTTCTAGGCGCTACAGTCTGGAACAGCGCTACCGCTACGGTCGCAGGTTCGAATCCTGCCTCGGGCATGGATGTGTGTGATGTCCTTAGGTTAGTTAGGTTTAAGTAGTTCTAAGTTATAGGGGACTGACGACCTCAGAAGTTAAGTCCCATAGTGCTCAGAGCCATTTGAACCATTTGAACCCAAATGTTTGCCTGTTAGAGTAATGATGGTGTACGCATACACGGAGACACTGTTTGCACAGGAATCGCCGACATAATGTAACTGAGGTGGAATATGGAATAAGGGGTACCATCCCGCATTCACCGAAGCAGATGGAAAACCGCCTTAAAAACCATCCACAGGCTGGCCGGCACACCGGACCTCGACACAAATCCGCCGGGCGGATTCGTGCCAGGGACCGGCACGCCTTCCTGCTCGGGAAGCAGCATGTTAGACCGCTCGGCTTGTCGGGTACGCATGCATTATGTTTACTGTATAGGATACAAATTTTGTACCAATTGTGTGTTATCAATTGGGCAATCGGTTTGGTAGACGTTTTTATGTGGTATGATTAACAATGCTGTTATATGGTCGTGTGCACCATGAGCCGCTTATGTTACTGATAGAACAAGACATGGTAGTTTTCTGTTTCTAGAACTGAACTGATCAGGTTAGTTTCTGTGGTATTTCTTGTATGTGCGGTTGTGGACTGAGGTTTGTGTACCAAGGTGCATATTTATGCCAGCTTTCAAATGGCAGACACTCATGGTCTTCCAAAAGGCAGGTTCTCAGTTTATACAGCATTTTTGGTAAACTTCTGATCTTTTAGACTCGATGTATTTCTGAAGCTGCCTCGCACTGGCTTGTTTTCTTAAGCTGTTGTTTTAATTATGTTTTAAATTCATTTATATTTTATTTAATGTTGATAATATTTTATTTCGGAAGCATTTCGGTTATGAGTGTAGTTGTTGTAGCCGATTGTTCTGGTGCAGTATTAATTATGATGCAAAATAAAATTAAACTTTATTTAATATGAATATTTATTAATAATTTATTGCTGTATTAGTATGTGACATGGGAAACATTCTCTTCGTGAATCAGGTGAATGCAGCCGGTTGGTCTGATCGAATGCTGTGATGCTCTTTATTCGCGTTATATACTGGTAAACCAAACTCATTCAATCGGTTCGACGCTTTAATCGCAAGGGTTCAACTGCATGTGCCATCTGAGATAAAGACGTTGCCACAGGAGAGGAATTTGTGGCGGGCCACATCAAATCAATAAGAACACTGATGACTTAAAAAGAATTTATCCTTTTACTATACCGATTTCGTTTATTTTTAAATAAACTGTACACCTTTTTCTGTGCCGTCGTGCAGAGTCTTCAAGTCGACAAAACGTGTGCCGAATTTGATCAAATAGTGAGAAGATAACAGCGCAGTGGGAGAAGACGCCCTTAGAACTCTGTTATGATTATCCAGAACGAATTTATAACATGTTCCGAAGCTCAAAGTCAAGCTTCTGAGTACTCGTTATGACACACATAATAATAATACAGACACAAATCTTACCTGACTTAAGTGTTTGCGTAACTTTGGTACACCAGAGCAGACGTTTATGAGATGTCTTCTCTCAATGACGACAAGGTGGGGCAGTCGTTAGCACATTGGTCATGACTTCGGCAGAACGGGTTGAAATTTCCCCTCGGCCGATCAGTTTCACGTCTTCCATGACAACGGGTTGAAATTTCCCCTCGGCCGATCAGGTTCACGTCTTCCATGACTTACCTACATCACCAAAGGCAAATGCACGGAAGCTTCCTTTGTAAGGTCACGTCCCAGTTCCTTCTTCATGCTTCCCCAATCCGGGCTTCTGCAGGGTCTCTAATACCCTTCCTTATCTTCCTCCATTTCTATCCTTACTAAGGAACAGCGGTACTGTTACCTTGTTACTATTTTATGAAGTTCCGCACATGTTATGTCGTTTTGATGTCCCCTCCGAAGGCTCTCTCCAGTGCTGAAGAAAGTACATAATTCCATTTAACAAAATATTTATCACAATTCGGCTGCTGTAAACGTTACAATTATTTGTATAGGTCAAAAATCAGCCTCACTATGCGCTTGAAATTAGCAACAATCGATACACTCTCATCAGAGATAGATGCCGCCTACAAGAAAACTAAAGAGCCCTTTGAAAAAAGAGAACCTCTGTAGGCAGAAATGGAAGAGAAATTAGAAGATCAGATGGGAGATATAATACAGCGGGAAGAATCAGACAGAGCACTGAAACACCTAAGACTAGAAAACGTCCTGGGAGCAGACACATTCCGTTAGAACTACTGCTAGCCTTAAAAGAGCCAACCCTGACAAAACTCTTGCATCTGTTATGCAAGATGTATGAGACAGGCGAAATTCCCTCAGGCTTCAAGAAGAGTATAGAGATTCAGTTTCAAAGAAATCAAGTGTTGACAATTGTGCAAATTACCGCATTATCAGTTTCACAAGTCACGGTTGCAAAATAGTAACACGAATTCTTTACAGATGAATCGAAAAATTTGTAGAATCTGACCTCGGGGGAGATTAGTTTTGATTCCAGAAAAATGTAGGAACAATCGAGGCAGTACTGACCCTACAGGTTTACACGTGGTTAAGGAAAAGCAAACATATGTTTATAGCATTTGTAGACTCAGAGAAAGCTTGCGATAAGGTTGACTGGAATATTCTCCTAAAATTCGGGGGTGGCAGGGGTAAAATACAGGGGGCCGAAAGGGTATTTACAACCTGTTTGGTAACCAGACGGCAGATAAAAGTGTCGAGCAACATGAAAGGGAAGCAGTGGTTGAGAAAGAAGTGAGACAGGGTTGCAATCTATCCCCGATGTTATTCAATCTGCACATTGAGCAAGCGGTAAAGTAAACAACAGAAAAATTGGAGTAGGAGTTAAAGTCAAGGGAGAAGGAATAAAAATTTCGTGGTTCGCCTATGATACTGTAATTCGGTCAGAGACAGCAAAGCGCTTGGAAGAACGGTTCAACGGAATGTTCAAAAAAATGTGTGTGAAATCTTATGGGACTTAACTGCTAAGGTCATCAGTCCCTAAGCTTACACACTACTTAACCTAAAGTATCCTAAGGACAAACACACACACCCATGTCCGAGGGAGGACTCGAACCTCCACCGGGACCTGCCGCACAGTCCATGAATGCAGCTCCCCAGGCCGCTCGGCTAATCCCGCGCGGCTTCGACGGAATGGTCACGATCTGGAAAGGAGGATATAAGACGAAGTATCAATAAAAATATGGTCGAATTTAGTTAGATGTTGCTGACGGAATTAGAACAGGAAATGAGACATTTGAAGTAGTAGACGAGGTTTGCAATTTGGGTAGCAAAATAACTGATGATGGTTAAAGTAGAGAGGACATAAAAAGTAGACTGGAAATGGCAAGAAAAGCACTTCTGAAGAGCAGAAATTTGCTAATGTCAAGTGTCAGAAAGTTTTTTCTGAAAGTATTTGTATGGAGTATAGCCATGTATAAAAGTGAGATAAGAACGATAACAATTTAGACAAGAAGAGAATAGAAGCTTTTGTGATGTGATGCTACAGAATAATGCTGTAGATTAGATGGGTAGATATAATGAAGAGGTACTGAAAAGAATTGGCAAGAAAAGAAATTTGTGGCACAACCTGACTAGAAGAAGGGATCGGTTGACAGGAAACGTTCTGGGACATCAAGGGATCACCAGTTTAGCATTTAAGGGAAGCGTAGGGGGGTAAAGGTCGTAGATGGACACCAAAAGGTAAATACAGCAAGCAGATTCTGAAGGATATAGATTGCAGTAGCTACTTGGAGATGAAAATGCTTGCACAGGATAGAGTGAGATGGAGAGCTGCATCGAACCAATCATAAGACTCATAGAAGGGATAGAGACGACTCAAAGAAGAGCAGCGCGTTTAGTCGGTACGAAAGTGATACGGAGGTGCTCAACAAACTCCGTTTCAGACGTTACAAGAGAGGAATTGGTCATCACGGAGAGATTTACTATTGAAATTTCAAGAGAGCACTTCCTGGGAAGAGTCGGTCAACGTATTACGTCCCCCTACATGTTGTTGTTGTGGTCTTCAGTCCTGAGACTGGTTTGATGCAGCTCTCCATGCTACTCTATCCTGTGAAAGCTTCTTCAGCCCTCCAGTACTAACTTCGTGGTCCCTTGATGCATCAGAACATTCCTAGCACCCGATCCCTTCTTCTTGTCAAGTTGTGCCACAAACTACTCTTCTCCCCAATTCTATTCAATACCTCTTCATTAGTTATGTGATCTACCCATCTAATCTTCAGCAATCTTCTGTAGCGCCACGTTTCGAAAGCTTCTATTCTCTTCTTGTCCAAACTATCTATCGTCCATGTTTCACTTCCATACATGGCTACACTCCATACCAATACTTTCAGAAATGACTTCCTGGCACTTAAATCAATACTCGATATAAACAAATTTCTCTTCTTCAGAAACGCTTTCCTTGCCATTGCCTACATTTTATATCCTCTCTACTTCGACCATCATCAGTTGTTTTGCTCCCCAAATAACAAAACTCCTTTACTACTTTAAGTGTCTCATTTCCTAATCTAATTCCCTCAGCATCACCCGACTTAATTCGATTACATTCCATTATCCACGTTTAGCTTTTGTTGATGTTCATCTTACATCCTCCTTTCAAGACACTGTCCATTCCGTTCAACTGCTCTTCCAAGTCCTTTGCTGTCTCTGACAGAATTACAATGTCATCGGCGAACCTTGAAGTTTTTATTTCTTCTCCATGGACTGCAATACCAACTCCGAATTTTTCTTTTGTTTCCTTTACTGCTTGCTCAATATACAGATTGAATAACATCGGGGAGAGGCTACAGCCCTGTCTCACTCCCTTCCCAAACCACTGATTCCCTTTCATGTCCCTCGACTCTTATAAATGCCATCTGGTTTCTGTACAAATTGTAAATAGCCTTTCGCGCCCTGTATTTTACCCCTGCCAACTTCAGAATTTGAAAGACAGTATTCCAGTCAACATTGTCAAAAGCTTTCTCTAAGTCTGAAAATGCTAGAAAGGTAGGTTTGCCTTTCCTTAATTTTCCTTCTAAGATAAGTCGTAAGGTCAGTATTGCCTCACGTGTTCCAACATTTCTACGTAATCCAAACTGATCTTACCCGAGGTCGGCTTCTAACAGTTTTTCCATTCGTCTGTAAAGAATTTGCGTTAGTATTCTGCAGCTTTTACTTATTAAACTGATAGTTCGGTAATTTTCACATCTACCAACACCTGCTTTCTTTGGGATTGGAATTATTATATTCTTCTTGAAGTCTGACGGAATTTCGCCTGTCTCATAGATCTTGCTCACCAAATGGTAGAGTTTTGTCAGAACTGGCTCTCCCAAGTTCTAACGGAATGCTGTCTACTGCTGGGGCCTTGTTTCGACTCAGGTCTTTCAGTGCTCTGTCGAACTCTTCACGCAGTATCTTATCTCCCATTTCATCTTCATCTACATCCTCTTCCATTTCCATAATATTGTCCTCAAGAACATCGCCCCTGTATAGACCCCCTATATACTCCTTCCACCTTTCTGCTTTCCCTTCGTTGCTTAGAACTGGGTTCCCATCTGAGCTCTTGATATTCATGGAAGTGGTTCTCTTTTCTCCAAAGATCTCTTTAATTTTCCTGTAGGCAGTATCTCTCTTACCCTTAGTGAGATAAGCCTCTACATCCTTACATTTGTCCTCTAGCCATCCCTGCTTAGCCATTTTGCACATCCTGTCGATCTCATTTTTGAGACGTTTGTATGCCTTTTTGTCTGCTTCATTTACTGCATTTTTGTATTTTCTCCTTTCATTAATTAATTTCAGTGTCTCTTCCGTTACCCGTTTATTTCTACTAGCCCTCGTCTTTTTACCTACGTGATCCTTTGCTGCCTTCACTATTTCATCCCTCAAAGCTACCCATTCTTCTTCTACTGTATTTCTTTCCCCCACTCCTGTCAATTGTTCACTTATACTCCCCCTGAAACTCTGCACAACCTCTGGTTCTTTCAGTTTATCCAGGTCCCATCTCCTTAAATTCCCACCTTTTTGCAGTTTCTTCAGTTTTAATCTACAGTTCATGACCAAAAGATTGTGGTCAGAGTTCACATCTGCCCCTGGAAATGTCTTACAGTTTAAAACCTTTTTCCTAAATCTCTGTCTTACCATTATATAATCTATCTGAAACCTTGTAGTATCTCCAGGGTTCTTCCATGTATAAAACCTTCTTTCATGATTCTTGAACCAAGTGTTACCTATGATTCAGTTATACTCTGTGCAAAATTTTACCAGATGGCTTCCACTTTCATTTCTTAGCCTCAATGATGTACATGTAGATGCAGGGCTGAAGACCACAATAACAACAATACAATACTTACTAGACACAGGCCTCGCGTTTCCGTTTGTGTTGGAATGTAACCGATTTTGTGACAGTTTTCGAGTTCCTAAGCTGGAGTGAATTATTTCGTCTCACCTGTGTGTTCAGTTTTTGAATATCGGCTTGTTAATTTAATTTACTAGACACAGTTCCTGCGTTTATGTCAGAGTCTACAGCATAGTTTCACAGTGCGTCTCGATAGTCGTTTGATTATCTGTGTAGAGTACTTGTAGTTTTGCACCGTCTGTAGTATGGACAGGGACTATGATTGCTATCTGCGGATGCGAGCTAAGAAGGATGAAACTTCGGTCTTAGCTCCAGGCTGTGTTGGCGTCGGTTACACAGCCTGAGGCTGCAATGAACGGGCATCCCTGTTGTGGACTGGCCGTGATTGGTCTGCACTGATGGCCAGCCCAGTTACTGGTCGCATTGAGGTTGACGCCTCACCCGTGGTCGAGTGGGAGATCGCCTTGGGGGCGGCGGGCTGTGAAAGACTGCCTGAGGGCCTAATGTAAGGTCTCCCCAGTTAGTCTGACAAACTGGATGACCATGTCCCCCAGTCAGATGTAGTCGCTTGTGGTGTATCAGAGGAAAACTCTCACCCTGCAAGGTCCGAGCAGTCACACGTGGTTGGATTATTGGTAATTGGGAGCTCCAATGTTAGGCAAGTTATGAGGCCCATTAGTGGCATAGCTGCCGAGGAGGGGAAGAAATCCAATTCAATGACCCAGAAACAGCCAAATATTATAAAAACTACTGCGAGACATTAAGAAAGCTTATTAAAAAGTCTAGAAATATGTGCATCATGTCTGAGATTAATACCTCTGATAACAAAATCAAAACAATTTGGAATATTATTGCAAGGGAGACAGGGCAACCAAGAGCACAGTATGACGGCATCACCATCAAAGCAAATGAAAACTTAATAAACAACAAGCCAGAAGTCGAAAACACTTCGAATAATCATTTTTTAAACGTTATAGAGAAAGTAGGATCTAAATGTTCATTAGAAGAAGCAAGGCAGTTAATGGAAGAGGCCTTACCCACACCATGTGATACAACTGAAATTCCACCCACCTCTCCTTCTGAAATTAGGAAGATAATAAACTCTCTCAAGAATAAAAGTTCACATGGAATTGATGGCATTTCCAGCAGGATAATAAAAGCTTGTTCCCAAGAAATAAGTGGTATTCTGAGCCACATATGTAATAGCTCTCTGAAGCAGAGTATTTTCCCAGATAGACTGAAGTATGCCATTGTTAAACCACTGCATAGAAAAGGGGATATGTCTCATGTCAACGACTACCGCCCAATCTCTCTTCTGACTGCCTTATCCAAAATTCTTGAAAAAGAAATGTATTGTAGAGTAGCCTCACACCTTCGTAAAAATAACGTTTTAACAAAATGTCAGTTTGGTTTCCAGAAGGGCTTTTCAACGGAAAATGCTATATATACTTTCACAAATGAAATATTAAATGCTCTGAGTAACCGGAAGTCATTCGTTGGGATTTTTTGTGATCTATCAAAAGTTTTGGATTGTGTAAATCATGGAATACTTCCAGATAAGCTCAAGTACTGTGGTATGAATGGGACAGTGCTCAAATGGTTTAATTCATACCTAACTGGAAGAGTGCAGAAAGTTGAAATAGCAGTTCACATAATATGCAAGAAATTGGTAATTTCTCAAACTGGGGAACAATCAAGAATGGGGTGCCGCAAGGTTCGGTCTTGGGTTCTCTGCTGTTCTTAATATATATTAATGACTTGCCATTCTTTATTCACGAAGATGCAAATCTGGTACTTCTTGCCGATGATACAAGTATAGCTATCACACCCAGCAGACAGGAATTAACTGGTGAAATTGTAAACGATGTTTTTCAGAAAATCATTAAGTGTTTCTCTGCAAATGGGCTCTCATTAAACTTTGACAAAACACAGTATATACAATTGCACACAGTAAATGGAATGACACCTTTAATAAATATAGACTTAGATCATAAATCGGTAGCCTAGGTAGAATATTCAAAATTTATAGGTGTATGCACTGATGAGAGGCTGAACTGCAAAAAACACACTGAGGATCTGCTGAAGCGTTTGACATCAGCTACTTATGCTATTAGGGTCATTGTAAATTTTGGCGATATACATCTCAGCAAATTAGCTTACCACACCTATTTTCATTCTCTGCTTTCGTATGGCATCGTATTCTGGGGTAACTCACCATTGAGTAAAAGAGTGTTTATTGCAGAAAAGCGTGAAATCAGAATAATTGCTGGAGCTCATCCAAGATCATCCTGCGGTCACGTATTTAAAGAGCTAGGGATCTTCACAGTAGCGTCACAATATACACATTCACTTATGAAATTTATTATTAACAATCCGAACGAATTCAAAAGTAATAGCAGTGTACATGGCTACAACACTAGGATATCATAATCTGATTATTAATTAATACAAAAAATGGCACTGAATAAGAAGAAATCTTAACAATAACCCATACATTTAATAAGTCACTTATCGCACGGAAAATCTTCATGACACGAACTACAGCAAATACAGCAAGTATACAGCCAGCTAAATAAAGAGATTCTAACTACTGTAGACTCTAATAATGGGCATGTGGTTAGTAAAGGAAAGATTATTTTGCAAACAATGTATTTAGCAGATTTTACCTTAATCATGTGGCATCCAGTTCCAAAAATTATATAATCGTCAATAATTCTATTACCCACATTTTACAATGCATGTCCAACCAATATTATATCTCCATGACGGACACACGTCCGGACCGTCCACTCGCACTAACACTTCTGACCTATAACCTCCATCACTGCTAACTATAAACTTCTAACAGCGAGCACAGAGTGCCTTACAGAAGGCCAACAGCGCTGTCAGTGACATTAATGCAGTCTATCGCGCTGCATAGCGCTGCCAACAAACAAGCACATAAACAGGCTACTTACATAGCCCTTCTGCCCCCCTGAAAATTTTTTACAAAGTGTTTTGGGTAGTGGCCAAAACTAATTTGTTAAAAAAAATTTATTTTATCAATATCAAATAGATCAGATGCACACAATTAGTAATATACTGTTGGTCAATGAAGCAAAAATTATCCTCACAGTCCCTAAAGCCAGTCCTAATCATTCACTAAGACCAAAAAGTCTATGGCGGTTTTATGCTCAAAGTCTGAGCAGTAAAAGAAAATGCACATGTAAGTAGTGTTGTCCTCCCAATGGAAACACCATGCTTATTCTTGGCATGAAGACAGGAAGATTGGTAATGGACCACAACAGAGGAGACCCACAGCAGAGTCAGTCTAAGTCCTGAAGAATATTGGTAGAATTGGTAGGTCACCATAGAGCAGACCCACAGTAGTCCTTGTTGAAATGTCCAGCAGCCATCCGTTGTGACTGTGTGGGTGCACAATCACAATTGAAGAGTCTTGAGGATATTATAGCAAGTCCATGAACCACCACTTGTGCACTCACTAATTTTTTGTAATATTCTTAGGACCAGCAATGTAGTTAAACGGTCCCTCGCCTAATTATCAAGAAGTATGAACACAGTGGCATAACCTCTGAGATTTTACACATATAGTATGACCAACAGACAAATGTGTGAAGTGAAATGAATCCCTACTATTTACACAACGTGAAGAACTTGTGTGTACACAATTAAAATTTTACAGGATAACAATACAATTACAAAGGTACAGAAAACATCATTACAGTCAAGAACATGATAACACAAATAACATTTGTAGTAACACAGGCATTACAAAAAGAACAAAAATAAGCATATACTCGAGTATTACAGGAATCATGACATAAGTAAACAAATGAAAAATGGAAATATCCATAGAAACATTAACGTGCCACATGAGCCTTAAAGTAAAACATAACGGAATAAATAATGTCTGAACATGTTTCCAAAGTATAGAATCATTAAAATAAAACATAACAGAATAAATAATGTCTGAACATCTTTCCAAAATAAAGAATATGCTACATAAACAGATTAGACTTGAGGATAACAGTATTCCTCATCACAGTGAATGCAGCATATTATTAGAAGAAAAAAAATTCCACCAATTTTATCGTATCAGGTAAACACAGAGACAGGAAGAACATATGTGCACAAGAGTACACATAAATATAGCGGAATAACACGAAAGGAAAGGACAGGGTCTGTTTTCAGTGTAACATTTGGTACTGCAGTATTTGTGGTACTTCATTTCCAACCAAAACTACATCTAATGCCCACAGATATTTCTTCTTATTTCAGCATTTGTTCCCACAAAACATTTCCTATTTATTTGTGTTTATACTTTCATATATTTCTTACATCATCATTTGTTTCCAAGAAAATCCTACGTAAACCTATTGTCACTATGCCCTACTTATCTGTTCATTTCGTTTTTCAAAAAAATTTTTTCTCATTGCACAATACTCTTTGGCCAAACCTTCTTCTTATAGCTTTTCAATGCATTTCTTCTCAACTCACCATAACTCATTTTCTTATATAGCGTACCCCTCTCAAACTAACTTCAGTCTACTAAGCTCAGATATATAAACTAGCGAATGAGGTAATGCAGCAGCACAAAACAATTAACACAAACAACAATGACAAAAATGCAGATTGGCGAAGCAAGCAGCAGCACATCTAAATTAGCAAAGAAAATGAAACATAATATAAGGCAATGTGCAGCAAATAAGAAAAATAAAACATTGGTAAAAGTCTCTTAACACAGTAATACAGCCTAAAATTCAGTAGGACAGTACCTGACAAATAGCAGCAGCAAATGCAATAACTTATACCTAAACATGAGGAAGCACAAGCAGAAAAAATATTACAGTAAAGACAGCAAAGCAGATAAGGGAAATGTCTATTCATATCTTAATGTCTATGTCACATCTCAACACTAGAGTGATGCACCACAACAACTTAGTCTACCAAATAGATTACCAAGTCCTTGAAAAGAAAATTATGTGTGCAATTTCTGTTACTAGACCTTCTCCTTCTTATTGTTCTTACCTTTCCAAGTGCTCTTTTTTTATTATTTAATGGATCTGTTGAAAGAAACTAGATGTAAAATGAAATAACCATCTATGTACAAAGTACTCGTAAAGCATGAAAACATCATTCAATAGCCATGTGGCATTTCATAAGTCAGTAAAAATTCTCATAACTCTCGTAGAGAGACACTTGTCATAAACAGGTGTGTAGATGCAAGAATATTTCTCATCACTTCATAAGCATTTCAGTAAGTAGCATAAAGTATGCGCTCCAATGTGTTTTTCTGGACAGTAATGTCATTGTCTATGGTTACTTGAAATAAATGGGCACCAAGACCAACTTCAGAAGAATCCGTGCTAAGGCAGAAATCTTGAGACAGATCTGGGGGTGTTTAGATTGGCATGTTAAGTAGCGCTTCTTTCAAAGAATCAAATTCCAACTGTGCCTGTCTGTCCCAGTTCCAAATAGTGATTTTGCTATTGAGAGAACAAAGTTTTGGTGTTACTAGAATTTGCATATTCAGAAAACAACGGTAGATATTCACGAGACTTAGAAAACTGCGAACTTTTTTTTTTGTTGAAACAGAAATGGCTGTAATTGCTTCCAACTTTTCAGGATCTCCCACGATGCTCTCAGAAGAAATAATGTGACCTAAAAACTTCACCTTCGTCCCACCGAATTCAGATTTTTCCAAGTTAACTGTAATTCCAGATTCTGCAAAAATACGTAACTGTTGAGGATACGACTATGTTGTTCCCAAGAGACTTCTCCTATTAAAATATTGTCCACATACGAGGTGGTGTGTCGTTTTAAGAACTTAGGTAATATGGAATTTATCCCACGAATGAATGCTGCCGAAGAAATGTTCAAACCAAAAGGAAGTTTCCGAAATTGATAACAAACGCGAAACAAAGAAAAGCTGTATATTTTCTATATCCTGGATGAAGTTAGATCTGATAAAAGCTGGATCTGAGATCAATGAAGACAACACTTTTAAGCCATTGAAATTTTGAAGAAGTTCTTCCAACGTTTGCGGCCTGTCTGTTTCAGAAATGATTGTAGTGTTTATTTCTCTCGAATCTAAGACAAGCCTGATCGATCCGTTTTTCTTCTCAACAACGTGTAATGGATTATTGTATGAGCTTGCTGCAAGTTCAATAATACCCTCGTCAGGCATAGATTGTATTCCCGTTCTAACACGGTCCCTATAATGGGCCGGAATTACGTATGGCCTAAGGCAAAATTTAGTATGCTCACGAACACGAAATTGGTATTGAAATCCTTTAATTGTTCCTGTTTTGTGAGTACAAACCGTGGAATGGGCTTGTAAAATGTCAAAAATGTCCTGCCTATCAGTGTCATTACACCACTCAATTGTTTGAACTTTTTTCTGAATTAAGACCTTAGTATCTAATATGTCATCAGTATCATCTCAGTCAGTATTTGCAAAGAGATCTTTAGTGCAAATTCTGTCGAAATTTCCAAACTGTTATCTAACAAAAGGTAAAGCCGATTAATTTCCTGGCCATGGTTTGAAAGCCAATCTTCAAATTTTAAAGCTATTCCCTTACCTTCTTTCTCTAAACTTATTTTAGCGTTGTGAAAGTTTATAATTGCCTTATACTCATTCAAAAAGGCTACACCCACTACAATCTCTGCCGACAATAACGGAACAATAAGAAAATTCATAATAAATCTGTGGCTTTGACAAAAGATTTGTAAGCTAGTTTGTTGGTGTACGGCTATACTTTTTCAAAAATTGCACCTTGTAACTTAATCTTGCATAAAGTAAGTGTGGAGCAAGCGTTCAATATTTTGCATTTTTCTGAAAGCTTTTTCACTAATTACTGAAATAGGACTGCCAGAGTCAAGCACTGCTGTAAATTTTATGTCATTTGCTGTGATGTGAATTACAGGATATGCAATGTTGTTCTGTTTCATGTGATGTTCCTGGAGTAAGATATCCCTAATGTCTTCCATTTTCAGGTAATTGATAGTCAGGGCAGCTACGTCGTCAACTTCATAAGTACGTTTTATGGCTGCCTGCAGTATCAGTCATTGTCTATTATCTTTTTGTTGTCGCGCATCGTTACTGGAGTTTCGAGGTCTACTTCTACAATTTCAACTTGACAAGAGGGCCCTCCCCTATTTGAATCATGCCAGTTCCGATTAAATTCAAGTCTGTCGTCATGACTACAGCATCTGTCGTTTTGTTGGTAATTTCTGTAATTTCTTTCTTGTCGGTTAAGTGGCGGAGAATTTCTCCCAGAATCGTAATTGTGAGATGGACCGTTGCGTCTGAAGTTATTTTGTCTGCCTTGATAATAATTATTCTGGTCTTTCACTGTAACTATAATTATTCTACCAACAGTTGTCATAAAGGTGGTGTCTGTTTTGATCACGATTTGCGTTATAAGAGTAGCCTTGTCGTGTCCGGTTGTTATTTCTGTCGCCATGGAATTGTGACGAATGTGACCTGTAATTGTTGTCTTCGTGTTTTCGCATCATGTGATTGTCAGTGTCAATTTCCAGTTCTTGCAGAAGTCCCTGAAAAGGTTCAGTGTCATCTTTGCTACGTCCTGCCAAAATAATATGTCTTAAATGTACAGGCAATTTAATTAAACAAATGTGGATGAGTTCCGAGGGGCTGTGCAGATTTGACAAATACTGATTCTTGTGCAACATATCTTCAAAATATTTTAAAGGGCTGGAGAATTCAGACTGTTCGAAATGTTTCATCGTTATGATATTGTCTTTTACTCGATCTTAAGCAGCCTGAGACCAATATGCAGAAGGTAAGGCATGATAAAAATCTCCTTCACCGTGACAGTCACATATAACTGACCGCATCTGACAACTAGTTCGTTTCCTAGATAGCCACACATAAATTATAATCTATGTTCTAATGACCAATTAGGAGGAAAACAACGAGAAAATTGATGAAGCCAAGCTTTTGGTTGTATTCATTACTGGAATTCTTGAATGTTTTAAATTTGCACGTTGTGATGAAGAGCTTATAGTCAAAGTCATCATGTCGGCGAGACGCAAATCGGTCATTCTTACGTCGTGTCGACAGTTCCATCTCAAGGTTCATTGCACCTTGCCAATTTCTTTCAAAACCTCCGAATTGCCCTATGTTATTACTTTGTGGCTTTTCGGTATTTCTAAGTCCCTCTTCCGTATTGGAGTGCGAGTGTCCTCTGAAATATGTAATTCTTGTATTACTTGTGCCAACTGATCTTGCACTTCCCGCATTTCACTTTCGTGTTGCATATTAGTTTGATTCTGAATTTGTTTAAATTTCCTAATTTCCTAGTATTCCTCTGTGTCAGTAAGGGCTACCGGTCTTGTATCATTAAAATCATCCCATACTTTTGTAGATAAATTTGTTAACTTATCCGTAAGTTCGGCTACTTTTTCCGATAATGAGCTAATTTCTGCCACGGGTTTTTCTGAACGAAATTTTACAGTATCTACTGTGTCCTTTAAGCTTTCCTGATCTTTTACAAGTTTCGTGACCGTATCGGTAGATGCAACTGAGTCAAATTTAGCCTGAAAAATGTCGTGATTTTCGTGAACAATGATCTGCAGATCTTTTATAACTGCTTCATGATTCTGTAATTTGTTTTCGTGTCGTGAAGAAATAGGCTGAAAATGCTCACAAATTTGTGTTTATACATCTTTACAAATTTTTGACATTTAAATTCGATTTTAAGTAACGCTGCGGTTAAATCTTCATGTGTTTGTTCAAGTGATTGCTCAGTTATGTCCAACTTTTGAAGATTTTGTTCCGTTGTGTCTAACTTTTAAAACTGTTGCTGAGTTTGTTTCTGATTTGGTACGCAGAGTTTCATTTGTTGCTGTGTTTGCTCATGATTTTGAATTAATTGCAATAGCTATGCATTAGTGACAGATACATGTTCTTCTGTGCTTTTTGTCAGTGCGACAATATTCATATTCTGAAAAGCAGGGAATAAGTCTTGACTTAAGTGAGAAAAGTGTAATGATGCAAAACCTGAATCTACAGTATTTGCAAGATTTGGTTCAGTTATTTAGCATTCCTGAGGCGAACTGTTACCCACCGACAAATCGACAATATTTCCCTGTTCACTGATCGTTTCACTTTCTACACCACTATTTACTACCTGTCACTGTCCCTGTCCACAATTAACAAATTATTGTCTTGAATATTTGTCACTTCGTTACTAGGTGATGCTAACATGCTACACTCATCTTCATTGTCATTTCACAATTTACTTCACAGCCTAGTATTACCTTTCTCACACACCATGAGTATCACAGTATTTCACACTTAAATACACAAAACACAATTTGAAAAGCGAAAATAGAAAGACACACTAAAATAGCACTGAAAATAATCAATATTTAATTTGTTGTAAAATCGACTGCAATATACTGGGTGCAAATCCACATACATGCCACAACTGCTTTGCTCATTACAATACAGTACAACAATAAGAAACTAAAACTACAAAAGAAATTCTCTATATACATTACACACTAGCAGTAGACAATAACTAATTTCTGATCATGCACTAATTATTCAAACTACAAGAAAATCAGAAGATTCCAGTGAAGTATCCTGGCAGGGTCGCCAGGTGAAAGTTCTCAATAAAAATTTTTACTTATATTGAAATAAGTGAGAAGGTAAACTTCTAAGTTATTACTTAAATCGCATAATGCAACTAAACCTTCAAAAACTGCTGATTGAAACTTGCACACTGTCACTTTACTTGTCTTTATCGTTTGAAAACTGACCTACAGAATTTTCCCCTCGTAAATACAGCTCAAACATATTCTATTCATTTGTGTCCCACAATATACAAGGATAACGCAATCTGACTACTAATTAACACAGAAGAATGGTGCTCAATTAGAAGAAGTCCTAACAATAACCCATACATTTCATAAGTCACTTATCTCACAGAAAATCATCATAACACAAAGTAAAGCAAATACAGCTAGTATACAGCCAGCTAAATAAAAAGATTTTAACTACTGTAGGCTCTAACTACTAATAGGCGTGTGGTTAGCAAAGGAAAGATTTTGTTGCAGAGCAAACAATGTATTTAGCAGATTTTACCTTAATCATGTGACATTCAGTTCTGAAAATTATATAATCGTCAATAATTCTATTACCCACATTTTACAATGGATGTCCAACCAATATTAAATCTCCATGATGGACACACATCCAGACTGTCCACTCACGCTAACACTTCCGATCTCTAACCTCCATCACTGCTAATGATTAACTGCTAACTGTGACTTTTAACAAATAAAAATAAAATAATAATATAATAATAATAATTTGTAATAATAATACTTTTTGTTTGTTTGGATAAGTAATTGAGAGATTAATATTTACGTCGTGAATTTATTGAGCTTCGCATGTCCGAAGAGATACAGAACGCAGCCAGGGCTCATTATATATTTTTTGTAGACAAAGTCTGATACCTGACCTCTGCTTCAATCATGACAATGGAGTGACTAAAACTACTAAAACAGAGAAAACCATATGGTTAAATAAAACATATATTCATTTCACCATATGCATTATGATATAAATGACACACACGTAAAATTCTAGATAAGTAATGGCAGATAATTCACAAATGAGAGCGACTTATTAATTATGGGCCTCTTTCTGCAAATAAGTATCAATATGGCTATCTGTGGTGCCACACAAAATATTACATCTTTCTAGGACAACGAATGACATAAGAGTCAGCTGATTCCTACTGGCTGTGACAAGAGAACAGTGTTGATTCCTTTATTTTGCTTTCTCTCGTCTTAAAAAATCGATACATATAATCTAAGTTAAGTAAATTAAATATCGTCTGTGCTCTAGTGCAAATGGTTCCTTAAAGACTCCTGTCAGCCACAGAGATTTGCGGTGGTTTTGCGACTCACGTCACCTATAGTGTCCCACCACGAGTGCAGTGAACCGTTTTTCTTAAAATTTGCACACAACTCGTTCATACATTGTTCGTTGCAAAACAAAATGTTCGTTCACAACAGAGAGCACAAAACATCACATTGAGTACAGTTTTCTGTTACATATTTACATAGATATAAAAAAATTTCTGTGAAACATGTATCTATACAGTTACATTACATTGTTTGGTAATACATATACAAATTTTACATTTTTCCGTTGCATTGAACTAGATATTTACAAATACATATGGGTCAGACATAAAAAAGACTTATAGGTTCAGTGCTTTTTTTTAATGAAGATTTCCCTTTAAGTATATCTTCCTTTACATCAGTGCTACACAGTAAGTGTTCTTCCTCATTAAATGTTTCCTGCGACATAAACTTTCATAGTAGGTTAGCAAACATCTTGGAGAAGATCTGTCCTGAAAAGTCATGATTACAATAAGATATGACACTTCACATCCACAATCAATTCCAAATTAGCACATGCACAAAGTATCATTGACAAATAAAATAAAGTATATAGCCTTGCTCAATTAATCTCATTTGTCATTTCTGGTAGAGTGTTTTCTGTGTATGTTGTGTTCATGTGGATTGTGGTGTGAGTGTGAATAGCAAATCAAGTGTCTATCATGCCAATTAATATACCAGGTTCAGGGCAGAAATTGTCTCCGGTCATTTAGTCGGTCAGCTTGTCTGCAGGGTATCAATAAATATAATCAATAGCTGTGCTTTGCATGAAAATTGTTAGTTCTTTCTGTGTCTTATCTTCTTGCTGCTGCTGTTATTGCTTGTGCTGTAAAATGTAGATAAGATTACAGCATATATCTTCTTCTTCTTCCAGCTTGAAGTAGCAGATGTTTCTTACCTTGTTGTTGTATCTGCATACTCTTCTAAGGGCTAAAAGTTTTCAAATCTTTGTGAGGGTACAAACCTAAAATTGTCTTGTTCTTGGGGTTTTGTGGAAGATATGCTCCAGGGTGTGGTATATCAATGATTGTGTAAGGACCTTCATATAATAGACGCCACTTGACATTACGTTTTAGAGGTGATGACGGTTTGTAGTGGGTCTTAAGTAAAACTTGCATGCCAATTGTATAGTTTTCCCTTCTTTTAAGATTAGCACCATAGTTCTTATTTCTAACGTCATCTTGTTCAGTAATTGCAATGAGTACTTCCCTTACATTTTCCTCGTGTGAAGGTGTGGTGTCAGAAAATTTTGGTAGTGGTTTGCTCCATTCATTGGTCTCCTTTGTGTCAAACATGATTTCTCTGGGAGTATAGGGTGTGTTGTACATATTTAAATTGTTGTGTATTTCCTCAAAAAGTGCTAGGTAATGTATCCAGTTTGTGTGCTGTGTTGAGGTTAAGTTCTCATGACTCTGTTTAATTCTCTAAAAATTCTCTCACAAGGCTTGGCTGATGCATGAAACTTCGAAATAAAGATGGTCTTAATGTTATTGTCCTTAAGAAATTTTCTCCAGGTGAATCCTGCATAATATGTGGCGTAATCATTTGTGAATCTTCTGATGATGGTGTTGCTGTGGGTGACTTAATGGCAAAAAGTTTGATGTGCTTAGAAAATATGTCATAAAATGCTAGAATGTATTTACAACCACCGATGCTAGTTGGATGAGGTCCGCTTACATCTGTACAAAGTATCTCTCTAGGTCCAGTGGGTTAGATAGAGTGCAAATCTGTTTTGGTGGATTGATTTTGTGGCTTGGATTTTTGACATATGAGACATTTGCTGATAACATTATGTATTTTTCTTCTCATGTTTGGAAAATAGCAATATGTATGTAACTTGTTTAGACATTTCTTTGTTCCGTAGTGTCCCCAAACTGAGTGTGCAATGAGATTGTGTACAGAATCTTTTGGTATGCAAACGCACCAGTTAGTAGCATTTTTGTGTCTTTTGTAGAAACGTATGTTGTTGTGTAACATGTATCTCTCTTGTAAAGTGTTGTTGTGTTGTTGTACTATGATTTGTTTTATTTTGTACCAGTGTGGATCTGAATCTTGTAGTGTTGTCATGTTCTCGCATAGGTCTTTGTAGTATTGTGTAAACTGTTTGTCTTGCATGAATAGTATTCTGTAATTGTGTGTGTCCTCAAAGTCTGTATTCTTATGGTGTAATCCTTTGGTAGTCTTGAAAGTGTGTCAACTATTATGTTGTCTTTTCCCTTGATGTACTAGATTTCAAAAGAGCAATTCTGTAATGCAAGTGCCCATCGTGTAAGTCTAGGATGAATGAGTTTACATGACAGCAGGAATGTAAGTGCTTGATGGCCAGTGTATATAATGGTGTATCTTCCATACAGATAATAATTAAACTTTCTAAATGCCCATATAATAGATAATGTTTCCAATTCTGTGGTGGAGTAAGATCTTTCACATCCCGTTACAGTCCTACTGGCAAAACCAATGATCTTAATATGTTCTGACGTTTCTGTTTTAAAAGTTGAAATAAACAACATCCCAAACTAATGTTTGATGCATCACAAGCAATACAAAAGTTCAAATTGATGTCTGGATGTTCCAGCATGTTAGAATTTACTAAGGCTTCTTTGATTTTAGTAATGTCATTTTCACAGTCTTGGTTCCAAATCCATATCTGGTTCTTCTTTAATAAGTTTAATAAGTATCTGCTACTGAATAACTGTTTAGGTATGAATCGTCTGAAAAATGAGCATAGACAGAGAAATGATTTTAATTGTTCCTTTGTAGTTGGACTGGGGAAATGTCTGATAGCATCTAATTTTGAAGGGTCAGGTTTAATGCCTTGTGTGTTGATGATGTATCCTAGGTATTTGATCTCAGAACAAGCAAATTTAGATTTACAAGGATTGGCAGTGATACCAGCTTGTGTGAATCTGCATAGTAAAGTGTTCAGGGTATCAATGTGTTCCTTCCATGTTTTTGTGGCAATCAGTATGTCATCTACATAGTGTGTAACAGTTTCTAGTAAATCATCACCGAGTACAGAGTTTACTGCAGTAATGAATACTCCTAAGCTTACATTTGGGCGAAATGGTAATACACAAAATTGATAAGTTCTACTGCCAAACATAAAGGCTGTATATTTTCTAGATTCTTTGCTTATTGGCACCTGCCAAAACGAATTTTTAAGGTCTATTGTAGAGAAATATTTTGCATCCAACAATTTCTGAAGTTGTTCATCAAGATTCTCTGGTTGTGTCCTTACAGGAAAGATAATTTGGTTGATAGCTCTTGCATCTGATACTAACCTGTAACTTCCATTGTGTCTTTTCACTACATGCAAAGGCCTACAATATGGAGATGTTATCATTTTCTTTAGTTCTTCCCAAACCGCAGGTCGAAGAGCAAAAGGTACATTGCATGACTTATGGTAATATATTTGGTGAGGCTTGACTTCAATCGTATACATATATGTGTTGATCCTACCTGGCTTACTAGTGGAGACATCCTTATTCTTAAGTAAAATATGTTTAAGCTGGGATCTCTCCTCTTCATTAATAGCATCACATTCTGATAACTTAGAATTAATTTGTGTAAGTACATCATTCCCTACCTCACTGTGTGATACATGTTGTTGTGTGGAATCTACGTCAGTCTCATGTATGATCTGTATCTTGTAGCCAGAACAGTGCTTGTTATGGTCTACTAGTCGAGTGTCCAAGTTCAAAACTATGTCTCTGACTTCATACTTAAAATAACAAATGCCTTTGGAGAAGTCTATTGTGCAGTCCTTCTCGCAAAGAAAATCAATGCCCAATATACAATTGGCAGCAAGGTTTTGGACAACTAGGAAAGGCCATTGTACGATTCCATTTCCCATATTAACAGTCACAATTACCTGCTTATTAACCCTACTTGACTTATTACCTAAAGCAGTTAATATTAAACAGTTTTGAACTGGGAACTCTGGTATCTTAGAAGTTTCCTTCATCATAGTATAAAAATTGTGAGAAATCACACTGACAGCAGCTCCTGTATCAATAATTATGTTAGAAGGTATACCTCCTACAATGCCTGAGGTGGAAGACAGTACAAATCTGTTCTTTACATTGTGACATTGTGTGTTGTCATTTATCAGATCATCAGCTAAGTTTCCACTTTCATTATACCTTAAGAATAGTGTAGGCAACTCTTGTTGTGTAAATGTTAATTTTTCTTGTTTCACAGTTTCACTAGCAAGTGTGTATTCAAACATAGTTTCTAAATTGAAGTTGCCCCCCAAATGTTCCTCAGTCACAACCTGGGGCTCAGTAATGACTGGTTGTAGTTTACCTGGTTTGTCTGGTCATTGGTAAGTGTAGTTGTAGTTTCAGTAGCTACCTCAATAATATTTACATTAGGATATTGTCTTTGCCAATCGCCTGTCTGTATTCGGTTGGCTGATGTCATTTGTTGGTTTGTGTTGCTTGTTTGTGCAAAATTCCCTTGTGGCATCTGGATATGATTTTGTGGTGGCGGTTGCTGTGTTTGCCACTGTCTCTCATAATACTGGTTGTTGTTCCGGTTAAAGTGCAGTGTAAGGGTTCCATTTCTTGTGTAATCTGTGTTGTTGTTTCTTTGCCAGTGTTTCTGTTTGGCTTTGTGTCCGTTGTTGTTTCCGTTATTCCTTCTTGAATTAAAATTGTCGTTTCTTCGATTTTTGTACGGGTTATCTCCCTGTTTATAGTTACAGTTGTTGTTTGTGTGCAGCTGTGAGTTTTGGTGATTGTTTTGCATGTTTACTTTATGTTGTGAATTTTGCTGCGTGTTTGGTAATGTAGCAATGTAGACATGTTGATTGCTGCTGCGTGAGTTGCGTCTTGGTTCTTGTTCTTCATACAGTAAATCAACAGCATCTAACTTTTCCAAAAAATATGCAGGATCGTCGTCCGGTATGTACAGTAACTTCTCTTTAATATTGAAAGGAAGTCTTGCTGTCAGTGATCGGATCACATCTTTGGTTTCACTGGTTCATTAAGGAAGTGTATAATGTTTTGGTACTTCTCGAAGTATCGGCGCAGATTGCCGTTTTTAGGATTGAAGTGTTCGGGTTCAGTGACTTGTTTGCGGATACGTTCCTGCACAGTGGGTGCAGGCGCGTTGGACCTGCTCGTATGTTACACATATGTCGCTTTCATGGTAAGCCCAGACAACGGCGTCTCCTTGAATGAAATCCACATCGTGTGCAATGCGTTTGTGGTCACTCCACGAACGTGGGAATGCGTTCCTAAAAGCTTTTAAGAAAATGATAGGGTGTACAGTGTTTTTGCCTGGTATAAAAGGTTGGAATATACGGTGCTTGAATAGACTTTCTTCTTTTTTGTTACGTGTTCGTCTGTTTCTTTCCGTGTAATCATTGAATTCTTCCCTGTATGTACATGGTTCTTCATCAAAATGATAATTGTATTCTATTTCAGGTGATGGGTATCTGTTGCTATGCGTGTCAGTGTATTGTGTATTTGAGTGTTGAAATTCGTGTGTGTACATGTGTTCATTCCCGAATAGAGATTTTCTTCTGTGTGTGTTAAAATGTGTAGTGGGTATACTATTCTGTTGTGCATGGCATTGAGTTGTCTTTGTTTGCATATCGTCATCGATTACTTGTCTCTTGTTCATGTATTCCACTACAGTATCGTGCACAATATGTGGCAATTTGTTTTGTATACATTCTTCAAAAATTTGGTCTTTGTGTGCTGTCCATTCTTTAAATTGTGAATTAATGCGAGAGAAATGGGGTTCAGCCTCTCTCTGTATTGTTGTGTGAATCTGTTTGTGAATGTCAGCTACGTTTGTTTCTATTGTATTCACCTTTAAATTAATTTCGTCACATGCGTGCGTGTTTGATTCTAACTTGCAATTAATAGTTTCACAGGTTTTTGTCAATTCATGGATGTGATTGGCATTGTCGCTTTGTCGTGACTCTAAATTTTAAAATTCTTCCGTAAGATCGTCGACCTGTTTGGAAAGACGTGTATTAATTTCATCTACCTTTTGAGTCAGTGTGGCGAAGTCTGATTTTATCTCGTTTCTGAAAGCTGCATTGTCTGTCATTAATTTTGTGAATTTTTCGTCATTACCTTGCTTAATATTGGATATGCCTTCAAAAATTGAATTAAGTATAGCGTCATTAGACGTGACGTGGTCTCTCAGGTTTGGTTCTGAATTGCTCCTTTTGGCGTTTGTGTGTGTGTGTGTGTGTGTAGTGGGCTATTTTGATGTGTTTGCGTGTATATATAGATGGAAATCTCGTCCTGTCCCCAACTCTGTCCATTTACCCTTCTGTGAATTTTCCACTTCTCATCTCCTGTCAGCTCCTGCTCCTCATATACTATGTGAGCAACAGTGTCCGGACACCTGGCTGAAAATGACTTAAATGTTCGTAGCGCCCTCCATCAGTTATGCGGCAATTGAATATGGTGCTGGCCCACCATTAGCCTTGATGACAGCTTCCATTCTCGCATGCGTACGTTTAATCAGGTGCTGGAATGGCAGCTCACTCTTCACGGAGTGCTGCACTGAGGAGAGGTATATCGATGTCGGTCGCTGAGGCCTGGCACGAAGTCAGTGTTCCAAAATATCCCAAAAGTGTTCTATAGGTTCTATAGAGCAGGTGCTCGATCGTGTTCAAAGATGCAATTGCCATCCCCGAATTGCTCTTCAACAGTGGGAAGCAAGAAGGTGCTTAAAACATCAATGTACGCCCGTGCTGCGATAGGGCCACGCAAAACAACAAGGAGTGCAAGCCCCCTCCATGAAAAATACGACCATGCCACAACACCAGCACTTCCAAATTTTAGTGTTGGCACGACACACGCTGGCAGATGACGTTCGCCGTGCATTCGCCATACCCGCGCCCTATCATCGGATCGCCACATTGTGTACCGTGATTCGTCACTCCACACAACGTTTCTCCAGTGTTCAATCATCCAATGTTTACGCTTCTTACACCAAGCGAGGTGTCGTTTGGCATTTACTGGCGTTATGTGTGGCGTATGAGCAGCCGCTCGACCATGAAATCCACGTTTTCTCACCTCCCGTCTAACTATCATAGTACTTTCAGTGGATCCTGATGCAGTTTGGAAAGCCTGTGTGGTGGTCAGGATAGATATCTACCTATTACACATTACGACCCTGTTCAACTGTCGGCGGTCTCTGTCTACGGACGAGGTCTGCCCGCACGCTTTTGTGCTGTACGTGTCCCTTCACGTTTCCATTTCACTATCACATCGAAAACAGTGGACCTAGGGAAGTATAGGAGTGTGGAAATCTCGCGTACAGACGTCTGACACAAGTGACACCCATTCACCTAACCACGTTCAAAGTCCGTGAGCTCCGCGGAGAGCCCCGTTCTGCCCTCTCACGATGTCTAATGACTACTGAGGTCGCTCATATGGAGTACCTGGCAGTAGGTGGCAGCACAATGTACCTAATTTGAAATACGTACGTTTTTGGGGGTGTACGGATACTTTTGATCACACAGTCACATAGTATATCTGCGTCCATCTCCTCGTTCCCCTTTTCTTTCCATATCTGTCCTCCTCCATCTTCTCTCATCTCATCACGTTGTACCATCCCCCCCGCAGTAGAAGGCTACTTATTCATATACACACCAAGTCTGGTTGAAATTGATCCAGAGGTTTACGAGGAACTTTTTACCATGGCTTTGCCCACCTACGCAAGTCACATATATTCAATATATTTCAAGGATATTTTAACACATATTTCGCCTATCTCTCTGGCGAGGGATAGGCTCAATGTTTATCACGTCGTATATGTTCAAATGCGTGAGAATTCCTAAGAGACGAAAGTGCGGAGGTCACCGGTCCCTAGACTAACGCACTACTAAAACTAACTTATGCGAAGAACAACAGTCGCACCCATGCCCGAGAGAGGACACGAACCTCCAGCGGGTGGGGCCTCGCAATCCGTGACATGGTGGATCAAACCCCGGGCCCATTCCATGCGGCACGTCGTATATCCTGAAGTATGTGCCCTACATTGTTATATTTTTGCAAGCACATTGTGTGGTATAAGTAAATACTGTCCGCAAATTGTGTTGCAAATAGGTTCAGTAGTAAATTAAACGGTCATGCCCTGATGCATCGCCGCACGGGGTAGACGCGCGATCTGAGACGTCCTGTCACGGCCGGCCGGGGTGGCCGAGCGGTTCTAGGCGCTACAGTCTGGAACCGCGCAACCGCTACGGTCGCAGGATCGAATCCTGCCTCGGGCATGGATGTGTGTGATGTCCTTAGGTTGGTTAGGTTTAAGTAGTTCTAAGTTCTAGGGGACTGGTGACCTCAGAAGTTAAGTCCCATAGTGTTCGGAGCCATCTGAAGCGTCCTGACACGCTTCGCGCGGCTCCGCCCGTCGGAGGTTCGAGTCCTCCTTCGGGCATGGCTGTGTGTGTTGTCCTTAGCGTAAGTTAGTTTGAGTAAGTAATGTGTGAGATTATGGACCAGTGACGTCAGCAGTTTGGTCCCATAAGATCTTACCACAAATTTCCAAATTTTCCCGATGCGGCATTTTTACTGCAGCAGCAGTGAAAATGTAGTAGGTGATAACCTCTATTCCTTTCGTCGTATTGTGAGGGAGGAGAAAGTGATGTGGGTGTGTCAGCGAGAAAATGTCTCTTAAAGGTTTGAAATTATGAGTAAAATTGATTACAAGTCAATAAGTGCTCTCATTGTCAAAAAAAAAAAAAAAATGGTTCAAATGTCTCTTAGCACTATGGGACTTAACTTCTGAGGTCATCAGTCCCCCAGAACTTAGAACTACTTAAACCTAACGAACCTAAAGACATCACACACATCCATGCCCGAAGCAGGATTGGAACTTGCGACCATAGCGGTTGCGCGGTTCAATACTGTAGCGCCTAGAACCGCTTGGCCACTCTGACCGGCTCATTGTCAAATGCTCGATGAATATAGCATTGCTATTAGCGCGTCCTGGTGTCCTGAAGTACGTTTGATTTTCACTTTCACCTCCACTGCATTAAGAGGTAAGTGGTTCTTACCCCCCCCCCCCCCACCCACATCCACCGTTAGAGTGGTTCTTTCCGGTCAGAGGGTGATGTTTGTACAGTGCGGCTGGTCCCAGCGGAGGTTCGAGTCCTCCCTCGGGCATGGGTGTGTGTGTGTGTCTGTGTTTGTCCTTAGGATAATTTAGGCTAAGTAGTGTGTAAGCTTAGGGACTGATGACCTTAGCAGTTAAGTCCCATAAGATTTTACGCACATTTGAACTATTTTTGGTGATATTAGTACCATAGTTGGCCGAAATGGGTCGAGTGGCTTAGGAGGAGACGAGGAACATGCATACATCCACTTTTGTAATACGTTTGGACTTGGCCAACATCAACTAATCTCATCATCAGAATGAATGTACTACAAGGCTCGCAACAATTTTCAACGATATATTGGACCAAATGCTCGATGAACATAGCATGGATGCTACTGTGTCCTGAACTACCCCTGATATTCTCCTTCGCCACCACCCCATTGAGAGATAAGTGGTTCTTAGCCTTCCCCCCCCCCCCCCCTTACCCCCTGCTGCAATGGGTCTTTCCAGTTAGTAAGTGATATTTGTACCACAGTTGGCCGAAATCGATCGAGTGGCTAGGGAGGAGATGTGGAACGTACACACATCAACTTTTGTAATACATATGGATGCGCCCAACATCAACTAATGTGGCCATTAGAAAGAGTGCACGACAAGGCTCGCAACGACCTTCAGTGACACATTAGACCAATGGACTTCTCTTCCAAGAGAGGGTGTCCTGTTATTAATGGTAAGTTAATTTATGTGTTGCACGATGGAGCGGTTAGGAGGGCTCGTAATTTAGAGGGAAGGAGCGAGTTTTATCGAGTGGTGCGTGCTTACGACTCTGGAGGCTGGCGGGAAATAGCGAAGCCAACGAGCGTCAGGCGGGCAGAGAGTGGGCGGTGCGCCGTGGTGGGCAGGCCGGCTCGGCGGCAGGTTGTTTTATTGCGTCGTGGCGCGGCGCGGCGCGGCGGACGCACAGGTAGATGCCGGCCGGGTTATCAGCCCCGGACCCAGGCGCAGAGCCGGTGGGCGGGGCCCGGGCCGCCTGAGCGTGACAAGCGGACGACGCGCGCCGAGCTGGCCGTGGGAACAGCGAGAGGCCGGCAGACAGCGAGAGCGCTCAGCGGCCCTGCCACACAAACTGCTCCGAACCGGCGCAAACAACCTGCTCCCAATACTTATCACCGAGTCGTCCCTTTCTTTGGAAGTGGGGTAGGGGGGAAGGAGGTCTTAAGGTATGTCTGCACGGTGCCTGACGAACTGGTGCAGAACCAATGGGGTGCGGAGGGACAGAGATAGGTATTATGGGCTTCATGATCTCCCCCCCTCCCCACTGCCCTTCCTCCCCCCCCTCCAACCAGCTAAGGTTACTAAAAGTTTTTGCATTTTTACATATATCAATTTGCTAACAAACGGAAGGCTGGTGTAATGTGCAGCGAATACATAGAAAGAAAGATCCCTTATCATTTAGCTACAATATAGCAGGTCAGCAACTGGAAGCAGTTAATTCCATAAATTATCTGGGAGTACGCATTAGGAGTGATCTAAAACGGAATGATCATATAAAGTTGATCGTCGGTAAAGCAGATGCCTGACTGAGATTCACTGGAAGAATCCTAAGGAAATGCAATCCGAAAACAAAGGAAGTAGGTTACAGTACGCGTGTTCGCTCACTGCTTGAATACTGCTCAGCAGTGTGGGATCCGTACCAGATAGGGTTGATAGAAGAGATAGAGAAGATCCAACGGAGAGCAGCGCGATTCGTTAGAGCATCATTTAGTAATCGCGAAAGCGTTACGGAGATGATAGATACACTCCAGTGGAAGACCCTGTAAGAGAGACGCCCAGTAGTACGGGCTTTTGTTGAAGTTTCGAGAACATACCTTTACCGAGGAGTCAAATGGTTCAAATGGCTCTGAGCACTATGCGACTTTACTTCTGAGGTCATCAGTCGCCTAGAACTTAGAACTAATTAAACCTAACTAACCTAAGGACATCACACACATCCATGCCCGAGGCAGGATTCGAACCTGCGACCGTAATGGTCGCTCGGTTCCAGACTGTAGCGCCTAGAACCGCACGGCCATTCCGGCCGGCACCGAGGAGTCAAGCAGTATATTGCTCCCTCCTACTTATATCTCGCCAAGAGACCATGAGGATAAAATCAGAGAGATTAGAGCCCACACAGAGGCATACTGACAATCCTTCTTTCCACGAACAATACGAGACTGGAATAGAAGGGAGAACCGATAGAGGTACTCAAGGTACCCTGCGCCACACACCGTCAGGTGGCTTGCGGAGTATGGATGTAGATGCAGATGTATAAGGTGTCAATATGTTAAACAGTGCTACAAAATACGTATAGGTATGAAACTGCCTGGTAGATTAAAACTGTGTGCCGGACCGAGACTCGAACTCGGTCCGAGTTCGAGTCTCGGTCCGACACACAGTTTTAATCTAACAGGAAGTTTCATATAAGCGCACACTCCGCTACAGACTGAAAAATTCATTCTGGAATCATCCCCTAGGCTGTGGCTAAGCCATGTCTCCGTTATATTCTTTCTTCCATGAGTCTAGTTCTGCAAGGTGTGCAGGAGAGCTTCTGCGAAGTTTGGAGGGTAGGAGACGAGATAACGGCGGAATTAAGGCTGTGGGGACGGGGCGTGAGTCGTGCTTGGGTAGCTCAGTTGGTAGAGCACTTGCCCGCAAAAGGCAAAGGTCCCGAGTTCGAGTCTCAGCCCGGCACACAGTTTAATCTGCCAGGAAGTTTCATATCACCGCACACTCCGCTGCAGAGTGAAAATTTCATTCTACGTATAGGTATATTAACGATTTCTCTGTTACGCGTGTGTACACACATCATGCTACGGCCTAGGTGCTGTGGTTCAAATGGCTATGAGCACTATGGGACTTAACATCTGAGGTCATCAGTCCCCTAGAGCTTAGAACTACTGAAACCTAACTAACCTAAGGACATCACACACATCCGTGCCCGAGGCAGGATTCGAACCTGCGACCGTAGTGGTCGCGCTGTTCCAGACTGAAGCGCCTAGAACCGCTCGGCCACACTGGCCGGCTAGGTGCTGTGGACGTGTATACGCGGGCTGTTTGGATTTTTTTCAAGTGCTATGGACGTCTGAATGTGTCCTGAGCCACCGACGTCTCCTTGCTGTTACTTCCATGTCTGGGTGAATACATCAGTTTCGAGTGTCATACAACATATGTGCCTCGTTGTGTGCTGTCACTTGCAGTAAACCACGTTCCGATATCTTGAATCGATATGAGATAAGGCGATTGTTATGACCACACGGTTTCGATGATCGAGGACGTGAAATGGCACTTCGAGTGCGACCTCCTTCAGGCATAAAACCCAATAACTCGACAACGAAGTGAGATATCATTCTGCTCTCAATTTTAAATAAAATTTCTATATCCTCTCTACATTTCATTCAGTGCAGTACATGAGCAAAAATCAACCATACGCAAAGTCTACGCATTGCGTTTTTATCTCCGCAAAATCTTTAAATTTTTGTGCACTGTGTTAATTACTTCGATGCAACACAGTGACTATGACATATAGCGAAAAGAAGTTCAGTTCTTTATGAAGCTAAGAAGTGCGAAAATCAAATTTTCTGATGTAATAGTGCCGGCCGGTGTGGCCGTGCGGTTCTAGGAGCTTCAGTCTGGAACTGCGTGACCGCTACGGTCGCAGGTTCGAATCCTGCCTCGGGCATGGATGTGTGTGATGTCCTTAGTTTAGTTAGGTTTAATTAGTTCTAAGTTCTAGGCGACTGATGACATCACAAGTTAAGTCGCATAGTGCTCAGAGCCACTTGAACCATTTTTTTGACGTAATAGTTTTCGAAAAAACAGATATCAAGTATTTCATATTGGCCGGAACCCGTCTGTCAGTACAGGCATCAGCATATGGTGAGCGGTACAACCACAAGAAAAAGAGCCTCTGCACGGAGTACAAAGAGCTCATCTGCAGCAAGGAAAGCGTGAAATAACTGGTTAAAGACTAAAGAATGAATTTTCACTCTGCAACGGAGGGTGTACTGCTTTGAAACTTCCTTACATTAAAATTATGTGCCAGACCGGGACTCGAACATCGCACTGTTGCCTGTCACAGGCAAGTTTTAATCGACGGGGAAGTTTCATAGAAGCGCACACTCTGGTGCGGAGTGAAAAATCATTCAGGAAACAATCCACCAGGCTGTAGCTAACACAAGTCTCCGCAGTATCCTTCTTTACAGGAGTGCGAGCACGGCAAGGTACGCAATAGAACTTCCGTGAAGTTTGGGAGGTAAGAGATGTACTTGGGGGGGGGGGGGGGGGAAGTACAACTGTTAGGGCGGGTTGAGTGCTGTGCTTCGGCAGAGCACTTGCCTGCGAGAGAGAAAGCGATGTGTTTCGACTCACAGCCGGCCACAGTTGTAACCTGCAAGGAAATTTCAAATGGTTGGTTCAAATGGCTCTGAGCACTATGGGACTTAACATCTGAGGTCATCAGCCCCTTAGAACTTAGAACAACTTAAACTTAACTAACCTAAGGACATCACACACATCCATGCCCGAGGCAGGATTCGAACCTGCAAACGTAGCGGTCACGCGGTTCCAGACTGAAGCGCCTACAACCACTCGGCTACTGCGGCCGGCGGAAATTTCAAGTTCCAGATTAAGGATTATTACTGGTTGTTGCTTATGGAAGAACATAGCTGCTAGATAAGATGATGGTCACGTAATGATATAGTATTTACTGCGTGACAAATAATACAAAAAACAAGGGTGTAATTCAAAGGTTGCACTAAGTTGGGCAGGAATTCCAATAAAAACTGTAAACTACGAATGAATATTTTTGCAGTTAATCACAAAATAGAAAAACGAAAACAAAACTGGAGGGAACATAATGAACGATATTGGAAGAAATAGGGTTTCAAACATGGTCTTTACAGCACTATTGGTTATAACAGCCTTGGTTGCAATTTTAGTTTATTATTTTTGAACGACGCGTTTGGCCTTATTTAGGCATCTTCAGGTTATCTGCATAGAAAACAGAGAACAAATACATCTATTTAAGAATCGCGATCGCGTTGTGCATACTTGGATAACATAAAAGCATTTATAAACAGATCAATTACTGAAAGAACAAATACCTTAATTTGGTATTTCTTAGAAGAATCCTTTAGTCAGTGTAGCCAAAGGGTATCGTCGAATATATCAGGCCAACATCACCTTCGTTAAAATCAGTAAAAACTAGAAATATAAAATAGTAAAATAATTACCTTTTCTAGATGGACGCGAGTGACTCCAAGACCTGCATAACGCGTTCCCGTTCACAGGAGCGAGTAACAGAATAAGATGGGGGCTCAGGTAGTAAGCATAATGCACCACAGCGTCGTGTGCTAGCACTGAAGCCTAATACAGAATCACCTCAAGAGGTGGCGCTGACACGCAGCAGTGATAAGAATGAGAGATCGTGAACTGGATATACATACCCACTAAAACTTTATAAATGTAATGCACATAAAACATTGATAAGATGGAATTACTAGGGGCAACACCTGTGCAACAACTTATCCTAAAACATAAATGAAGGCGGCAAATTTAAAATGAGAAAACAAGGTGTATAATACAACACACAGATGGAGTACATAAACCGATTTTATATATCATATACCACTAGAAGGAGATCATTAAAAACACAGGACCGTAATTTCAGATAAAGAGGCCGCCCGTATAATAAAAAACTAAAATTGCAACCAAGACTGTTTTTAACCAATAATGTTAGGCACTGGTTTGTTGTATGCCACATATGGTTTGGAAGTATTTCTTTACAACACGTACTCAAAGGAAAGAGAGACGTTGTGTGGTCATTTAAAAAATGGAACCGAGGCCATAGCAAGTGGACTGGCCTAGTCTGAAGAAGAAGAAGAAAATCAGTTTCCAAAGTTCTCGATTAAGTTTCGGAGAAAAAAGTCGTATGAAATTATTAAAATCGTGGCCATCTGTGGTATGTTAAAGAACTTATGGGTGGTGGGAACGGGGTTGACTGTATGTCCAGTTAGAGCAGAGTATCAAAGGGGGCAGACGCTAGGGAATAAAAGCACGTCTGTAAAATTACCAGGAGAAGGTACACTGTCTAATCAAAAGTATATGGACACATGTATGTAATAAGGAATTGACCACTAGATATTGCGAAAGATGGACTCGCCAGTAGGCTACAAAACGAAGCGGGGCGTATTGTGCTGTCAGAACAGAAGCAGTAACACCAGAATGCTTAGGTCAGTAGAGTTCAGACAATTCGAAGATGGGCAACTCACTGAATGTCACCTGAGTAACAGTGCAACGGGGACAAGTCAACCCTTCTAATGCTGCCCGCGTCGACTGTTGATGATGTGACAGTAAAGTGGAAGCGCGAAGGAACAAACAACACCAGGCAGACCTCATATACTGATGGACATGGCCGTCGAACGCTGTGGAAGCTGGTTGTAAGAAATCGCATGAAGTAGGAGGAAGTAACTACTTGTGAGTTCCAAAATGCTATCAGCAGTCCGCCTAGTACAATAACTGTGCATAAAGAGTTAAAAAGAACGGGATACAATGGTCGAGAGGATCCACACAAGCCGCAAATTTCTGAGGTTAGTCCTAGGCGACGCTTGAAGTGGGGCAAAGGGCGATGGCACTGGACACTGAATCACTGGAAACGAGAAGTAATTTGGTGTGATGACTGGTGCTATACCCTGTGGCAATCCGATGGATGGATTTGGGTTTGGCGAATGGCTGGAGAATGTTCCGTGCCATCATGTGTAGTGCCGAAAGTAAAGTATGGAGGAGTTTATGTTACGGCATGGAGCGCTTTTCGTGGTTAGAGTGCGGTCCCGTTATTGTGTTGAAGAAAATGGCAAATGCGGAAGGATGTGAGCGCACTTTACAGTTCCGTGTATTGCGTACAGTACAGGAGTAGTTCGGAGCCGTTATTGATTGTTTTAGCATGAAAAAGCGCTCTGTCATAAAACAAAGACGTGGCAGGAAATATTCTGTGGGAAGTAACATTCCTAAAATGTACTGTCCTGCCCAGAGCACCGAACTAAACCCAATGGGATGAGTTAGTACGTCGACTTCGCACCAGGCTGCAGCGTCCATCATTTCCTTCCTTGATTTTGGCTGTTGAGGGGAGTGGGATGCCATTCCTGCACACATGTTCAGACACCTCATTGAAACTGTCCCCAGCAAGAGTTCCAGTTATCATAAAAGCGAAGAGTGTGCACACATCATACTAATGTCCATTAGTAGGCATCCATATTCTTTGATCAGATAATGTATGTACACAGACCTTAGTTCATACACCATCACCAACTGGCTCCCAGCAACTTCTACCGAGAATCTCCCAGACAACAGCAAAGGAACACAGTTCAAAGTCAATAGCGAAAATAACCACAATGAATGCCACTCTAAACTTACATGGGAGCTAATTAAATTTATTTGCGTCATTTAACTCTGGTCGACTCGTCACTTTTATGCAACACCGTCTGCAGATCGCTAATGGCTCCTCGCTCTGCTACCGATCGAAGAAAATGTTCAAATGTGTGAGAAATCATATGGGACTTAACTGCTAAGGTCATCAGTCCCTAAGGTTACACGCTACTTAACCTAAATCATCCTAAGGACAAACACACACACCCATGCCCGAGAGAGGACTCGAACCTCCGCCGGGACCAGGCGCACAGTCCATGACTGCAGCGCAACAGACCGCTCGGCTAATTCCGCGCGGCAGAACAAGTCTACACTCACTAACCTAACATCAGCAGAGAAAACCAGGTATTACACGCTTTCACGTGGGAACGCTATTTCGAATGGTTTGAAGGATTTCCGTACCGTAAAAGTAACGCAGATGTTCGCGAAGGATCGTTGACTCCTAACTTCGGAAATAATAGCTATCTTCAACCACAAGCTGCGCCCAGAAGGCGCACCGCTAAGCAACCGAACCCCGTGGGGGCTGCTGGACGCCTCTCGATTTCACGAGCTCCCAAATTAACATCCCTGCATTTCAGCCAATCAGACTTAGTAGCCGCCGCATGTAGGCAATATCGTTGACCATTCCCATCTACCCTAATATACACTGTAAAATGCCGCTTCTTCACAGCCTTTTTTTAAGCTTATTTTCCACTGTGAAGTATTTACCACTGACGTGGTGCATCAGCCATTCTCTGAAACTCATTTTTTGACACATCCGCTTAGGTCTCCACCAAATTAGATTTAGGAGGATTAGGGAAAGACTGGTCCACCACTTTCCTTCCATTGGCTACCCAATTTGGCGTTGACAATATGTAGCTGTTTTGTTTATTTTATTTATTTTTTTGTGTATAAGAACTGGGTTCTTATTTTTTAACCTGAACAATGGAAGTGATGTGCCTACTTAAACACTATCTGATAAAAAGTATCACCAAACCCATTTAAAACTGTATAAACGGATAGAAATTAAATTTTTCCAAACATAATTGGAAAACGTAAAGCAGCTCCCTAAACAAGCTGTCCTGTGATGATGTGTATTGCGCTCTGTAGTGGAAAGTGATACAATATGTGCTGTCGGAGTAATTGTCTTGCAGTTGCAACACACAAAAACTTACGCAGTAAAAATTCTACATTAAATTACGAACCGAAATTTGAAACAATAAATGCCCAAAATGCTCCCGTCAAAATGCCGTTTTAATTTACGTACGCAAAGTGACTAAATACAACTCCAAATACTGAATGGAACACCCCCGAATGTAACAGTGCACTGAGAGAGTAAGAATGTCTGAATGAGAATTGAGATCTGAACTGACCTTAAAACGGCCCTGAAGATAACTTTGAAATGCAATGCTTAACAGAGGATAATATTATTACGCCCTAATCACACAATGAAGGCTTTCACGACCGGATGGTACTGTTGTTGATAATTCTTCCGGGTTATAAGGCCGTGGTCCATGGAATTCTTCTATTCCTAACGTTTCGTCCTATACTACGTTGGACATCTTCAGTCCTGCCGACTCAGTCGGCAGGACTGAGCAGGACCAGCCGTACCTCTGAAGATGTCCAACGTAGTATAGGACGAAACGTTAGGAATAGAAGAATTCCATGGACCACGGCCATATAACCCGGAAGAATTATCAACAACATTATTACGCCCTGATTCTGACGTAAAATTGATCCTAACAATTTTCATGACTATACCCGGTGGCAACAGAAATTCAGTACTGCTCGGAAGTCGAGAAATTTCAAATGCAGCGCAGAATCAAACCAGCTAAACAAAGGAAGCCCTGATCAAGTGGAATGCAAGGAAACGAAGCTATTCTACACACATCATTCTACATGTTTTGAGCAACTATGTTTGACTAAGTGCAGTGCGGCAACGCACAAATACAATGTTAAGCTTTCGTGAGGTGTTGGTGGCAGAAACTGAATTTACTGAATGGTGTAAAAGAGACTAGGATTAAAAAACTCTAAATTGAATTATGAAACGTATTCCACAATAATTACAACAATCTTTACAAAATTAACTGAAATTAATTTAAATTTACAAAATTAATTTAAATTTAAAAATATTACTCTGTCATATAATACAACACGGAAACACTAGAGGAGTGGTGAAGTTATAACTCTGAGTCCAAGTTATGTGAGCAGAGTACTTTGTTTACTCATGTTTCGGCAATCAAACGAACTGGCCCGAATCAATAAAGAAAAAGTGTGCTAAAAATTCGCATTTCTCAAACTCACGACAAATTAGACACGCGGAACCACCGCAGTGACTGTTACCTGAATTTTTTCACATTTCTGAAATCAGTCCTTAGAAAATCATTTCCAACAGTCAACAGCCTTTGCGTTTGCTTCTTTGAGTTCTTCCAGTTACTTCCACACCGCTCAGCAGTGTTATCAACAATCGATTCTTTCACTTACGTATTTCTCTGTGAATGGTACGCTGGCAACGACAATGCTACTGACAACCAAAGATCACTCTGCTTTTACTCAGAACCTCTGTTTCGTAAGAGACCGAGTATTGAAGACTTCTGGGTGAAAAGTATCCGGTGTTCAAATACGAAGTAAGCCGCATCGAATAAAAACAGAGCTCACGTCACTTACATACAATCCCAAACATAAGCTAGTAACCTTACAAATACCTGTAGGAAGAGCGCATTGGCACGGTCGGAAACGATGCACTGGGACGTCGAAAGTCATGGGATATCTCGGAACACCGTGTCGGACGTCCTTTCCCCCGCATAGTGCTACAACTCGATGTGGCGTGAACTCAACAAGTCCTTGGATGTTCCGTGCAGAAATATTGGGCCATGGTGTCTTTACAGCCGACCATAATGGCGAAAGAGTTGCCTGGTTGCAGGATTTGTGCACGAAGTGTCCTCTTGATTGTGTTCCATAAATGTTCATCGGGATTCACGTCAGGCGATCTGTGTGACCAAACAATGCCCTCGAATTGTCCAGAATGTTCTTCAAACCAGTCGCGAACAACTGTGGCTTGGAGATATGCCGCATTGTCAGCGATAAAAATTTCATCGTTGTTTGGGAATATGGAGTCCTGGAGTCCTTGAACGGCTGCTAATGGTCTCCAGATAGCCGAACATTACCATTTCCAGTCAATGATCGGTTTAGTAGGACCAGAGGACCCAGTCAATTACATTGAAACACACTCGACACCAATATGGAGGCAGCACCAGCTTGTGCAGCGCCTTATTGACAGCTTGGGCCCATGACTTCGAGGGGTCTGCGTCACTATCAAACCCTAGCATCAGCTCTTACCAACTACACTACTGGCCATTAAAATTGCTACACCACGAAGATGACGTGCTACAGACGCGAAATTCAACCGACAGGAAGAAGATGCTGTGATATGCACATGATTAGCTTTTAAGAGCATTCACACAAGGTTGGCGCCGGTGGCGACACCTACAACGTGCTGACATGAGGAGAGTTTCCAACCAATTTCTCATACACAAACAGCAGTTGACCGGTGTTGCCTGGTGATACGTTGTTGTGATGCCTCGTGTAAGGAGGAGAAATGCGTACCATCGCGTCTCCCACTTTGATAAAGGTCGGATTGTAGCCTATTGCGATTGCGGTTTATGGTATCGCGACATTGCTGCTCGTGTTGGTCGAGATCCAATGACTGTTAGCAGAATATGGAATCGGTGGGTTCAGGAGGGTAATACGGAACGCCGTTCTGGATCCCAACAGCCTCGTATCACTAGCAGTCGAGATGACAGGCATCATATCCGCATGGCTGTAACGGATCGTGCAGCCACGTCTCGATCTCCGAGTCCACAGAGGGGGACGTTTGCAAGACAACAACCAACTCCACGAATAGTTCGACGAAGTTTGCAGCAGCGTGGACTATCAGCTCGGAGACCGTGGCTGCGGTTACCCTTGACGCTGCATCACAGACAGGAGCGCCTGCGATGGTGTACTCAACGACGAACCTGGGTGCACGAGTGACAAAACGTCATTTTTTCGGATGAATCCAGGTTCTGTTTACAGCACCATGATGGTCGCATCCGTGTTTGGCGACATCGCGGTGAACGCACAACGGAAGCGTGTATTCGTCATCGCCATACTGGCGTATCACCCGGCGTGATGGTAAGGGGTGCCATTGGTTACACGTCTCGGTCACCTCTTGTTGGCATTGACGGCACTTTGAACAGTGGACGTTACATTTCAGATGTGTTATGACCCGTGACTCTACCCTTCATTCGATCCCGGTGAAACCCTGTATTTCAGCAGGATAATTCACGACCGTATGTCTCAGGTCCCGTACGGGCCTTTCTGGATTCAGAAAATGTTCGACTGCTGCCCTGGCCAACACATTTTCCAGATCTCTCACCAACTGAAAACGTCTCGGCAATGGTGGCCGAGCAACTGGCTCGTCACAATACGCCAGTCACTACTCTTGATGAACTGTTTTATCGTGTTGAAGCTGCATGAGCAGCTGTACCTGTACACGCCATCCAAACTCTGACTCAATGCCCAGGCGTATCCAGGCCGTTATTTCGGCCAGAGGTGGTTGTTCTCGGTACTGATTTCTCACGATCTGTGCACCCAAATCGCGTGAAAATGTAATCACATGTCAGTTCTAGTATATTTGTCCAATGAATACCCGTCTGTCATCTGCATTTCTTCTTGGTGTAGCAATTTTAATGGCCAGTAGTGTACCTCGTATACGTGATGCTAGCGCTATCTGAATAAGTGCTTATCGCTATCCCTTGACTATTGTCACCTCAGTTTATGTTGCAGTATGCTGATTTCAGTATGCTGATTTTGCTGCACGACATGGGTAGATCAACACCCCAGTTTGTGACCTGTTTATCCCACACGACTGGGCCTCGCGATAGAAACCGTGAGTGTCGGGCCAGCATGCTGAAGGTCGGACACCTCAGCAGCCCGTCCCGGTCGCCGGCAGGCCGCGCGCCCGCTATCTGCGTCGGCTTCGCCTCTGAGCGGCCCGGAACGCCCAGAAAAGCGGGTCGTCAGCGCAGGCGGTCCGCCGACTTGGCACGCCGGCCAGATACCCCGCAATTAAGGCCGTGCCGCGCGGCGTGGCACGGCGTGGCGTGGCGTGGGCGAGCGGGCCGGCGCTGGACGCGGGGGGCGGACGCGCAGGAATGCGGCGATACGGATCCGGCGGGGGCGCGCGGCGCTGCCTTAATGACACGCGCCGAGCGTGACTTGCCGCGTGCCAAAACTGATAACGCTGCCCTAATGACGGGCCATTACCCGCCGGGACGCTCTGGTCCACTCCGTCCTCGTCCCGCCACCTTCCCTAAAAAGTCACCCGACTCGCAGGTCACCCAGAAGGGATGCCCAGTCCGTAGCACATCGTTTTTGATCCTGGAAGCAATGGGATTTCCCTCTGGTCCATTATTCGACATCTTTTCTTCTTTGAGTCATCAGTCTTCCGACTGGTTTGATGCGGCTCGCCACAATGTGTTTGAATCTATACCATTAAACTGTATACTCCTTTCTTTGTTAAAACTTTGATGTCGTGGACTGTTTCTATGCAATGCAGTATATCTGTCATTTAATTTCTTTGTCCCATTTGGAGGGAACAAAACTTGGTGTATATTGTAAGTAGGCTGTTTAGGTTCTTATACTGGTAACGCCACCGCCACATAGCGCTCTGTATCAAAATCACTGGCTGTGCTGTGTGCAGTCTGTGGCTGGTTGGCATTGTTGTAATATTCGCTGTTGTAGTGTTGGGCAGTTGGCTGTTAAAAGCGCGTAGCGTTGCGCAGTTGGAGGTGAGCCGTCAGCAGTGATGGATGTGGGGATAGAGATGGCGCAATTTTGAGAGCGGACGATCTGGACGTGTGTGCGCCAGAAAGAGTAAATTTGTAATATTGGATATCATGAACTGCTATATATATTATGACTTTTGAACACTATTAAGGTAAATGCATTGTTTGTTCTCTATCAAAATCTTTCTTTTGCTAACCATGCCTATCAGTAATTAGTGCCTTCAGTAGTTTGAATCTTTTATTTAGCTGGCAGTAGTGGCGCTCGCTGTATTGCAGTAGTTCGAGTAACGAAGATTTTTGTGAGGTAAGCGATTGATGAAAGGCATAGATTATAGTTAGTCAAGGCCATTCTTTTGTCAGGATTATTAAAAGTAAGATTGCGTTGCGCTAAAAAAATATTGTGTGTCAGTTTAGTGTTGATCAGAATAACTAAAGAGAGAAATGTCTGAGTACGTTCAGTTCTGCTCAGCTGTTTGAAAATCAAATAATGTAAGAGGTTTATCAGCATAGCAGTTCATTAAGTTTTCTAAGGGGACGTCCCAATATAATTGTAATTTCTGTGTGAATAATTTTTTGTAGAAATGTTAATCTGTGCTAATGTTGTGTTTTATTTAATGTGTTTGGTTACTGTTATGTAAACTGATGATCCTCACTTAGGGTTGTTAGCTATCCTGTATGTAAAACATAGTGTGGTTCCCCTCGGGAACGGAATTTAGTAGCGCGCGCAAATTGATGTTTGCCTAGGTAGAAAAGGTGGAACAAGAGTCAGTCGGGGACGAGCTACCAAACTGTGCACTGCCCATGTAAAAGTTGTATATTGTGCTGGTTCCGATAGAGGCTTTTCCTACCGCTTACCAATGCCTCGGATGGATGGATAAATAGCTGGAACAATTCTGGAATTGGTATCTATCAACGCCACCAAGAAGGGACAGAGTTCAGCAATTGTGTCTGCAAATCCACTTACCAATATGAAGCTGCCACCACATTGCGCAATGATTATAATGGAGCACTATAGTAATGTACAGTGAAGGATCAGCTCATTGGGTGTTTTAGTGTGCACTAATATAAGGTAACTTATAACTGAATTCATGTACCTACCTTGATTTTTTCCCTATCACAACACCTCTCAGGTTCCTCTCCATTTGAACTATGATTACCAAGTGTCCTAGTTTGTGGAAAAAATGAAAGCCTCATAGCCAAATATTTAATCAAATAATGTTGTTTCATCTTTGGTAAAAAGAGAGTATTCAGATTTACTGTGGATTTAGTGAAATTGTGGGAGATAGTAAATGTAGTCTTGGGAAAGCCTCCCGGTGATGGAAACAGTCTAATTTAAAGTTTTTTTGGAGTTTCAGTCACCTATTTAATCATTTACTTGAAAGTAGAAGACTGTGGTAATAAAGACAATTTGCTGTTTCTTTTAAAAATTAAAGTTCTTAAAACTGAGGCTTATAAAGTTTTGCTTAGTTAATGATCATAGTGCTGCCTGTAGTAAATTTTAAAAGGTGAGGCAGATTCTTGTAAATTTGTCAACATTGTGTCTCACTACAGTAAAAGTCGTGAATTGCAGTTGTGCAAAGTTGGATGCTTGCTAAGCACTTGTTTCTTTTGGGTATTGAAAGTGCATATTAATAGTGTAATAAGGTCCACAGGTTGTCCTTTACCACTAATTGTGAAAACAATAATTTCTTTATTCAAAAGACAGTGAGAAGTAACCTGTTAGTGAATTCCATTTAACTTTCATTCTAAATAGAATAGTATTTAGTTGAGAGATATTTAACCTGTGACCAGTTTATAATTTTGCAGTGAACTACATTTATAATTTTATGACGGCTAGGAAGATGTTTGAACAATAATACTAAACCTATGTCCAATTAATGATTCTGCAGTGAATATTAATAGTTATGTTTCGTTATCTGTTATATTTATGAAAATAGTCTGTCCTGCTCTGTTTGCTTCCAATCTTAACCGTCAACATATGCAGGTGTCAGAGTTCATTACACTCGCGTGTGGCAAAATATAGGTTGTGTTTGTCCGTTAAAGTTACTCATACCTACTTTCTTAAACAAAAACGTTAATCTTTCTCTTGCCTAATTAGGCTGGCGACCGTTTTCCTTATTCTATTTACGTAATTCTGACTTTCAATTCCGATAAGCCACCCCCGTTAGGTACAACATGGTCAATATAACAAAATTCCTCTCAGAGGGTAACACCGCTCTGTCGCGTTATGTCACAGTTACTTTAACAAGATAGTTTTATTTCACAACCTGCCTCCAACTTTAAGGTTATGGTACAGCTGTAGCAGACGGAAGTGTTATAGTATTCCAATCTCTGTCTTTCTCTGCAGTTTTTGCCTTCTGCAGCTCCCTCTACTACATTGGAATTCATTCCACGATGCCCTTGCTCAACTGCCGTGGACTGTTGCATTCTGGTGTGACGTAGACCACCCATGTTTCATCGCTCGTAACAATTTGGCTTAAGAAATCATCACCGTCGTTGTGGTACCGCTCAAAGAAAGTCAATGCACTGTCTAAGCGTTTGGTTTTGTGCACATCCGTCAACATTTTCGGTACCCAACGTGCGCAAAATTTTCTGTAATTCAAGCGCTCAGTCACAATGCCATATAAAGCACTACGAGAAACATTTGGAAAGTCATCTCGCAAGGAAGAAACAGTAAAGCGTTTGTTTCCTCTCACCTTATTGTCCACTTCCTGCACCAAACTTTCATTAACGACCGAAGGACGCCCACCCCGTTGTTCATCATGTACATTTGTGCGGCCATCTTTAAATTCTCTCACCCACTTCCTTACCATTGCATCACTCATAATATTTTCTCCGGAAACTGCACAGATCTCACGATGAATCTCGATCGCTTTTAGGCCTCTAGCACTAAGAAATCTTATAACAGCCCGTACTTCACAGTCGGCGGGACTCGCGTTTATCGGAGGCATCTTAAACACTCAATAACGACGTAAACAAGGATAAATTAGACTGTAATGGTGTCAGTGTGTAGATTAAGGTATAGGCTTTCATGTAAAAATAAAATTATTGAGATATCTTCGCACGTCTTTTTTTTAATTTCAAAACGGTACTTACTTAAAAAACACGCCTCATATCATGTCGCTTCTCCTTGTCAGTGTTTTCCACATGTTCGTTTTTCCCTCCAATTCTGCGCAGAACCTCCTCATCCCTTACCTTATCAGTACACCTAATTTGCAACATTCGCCTATAGCAACACATCTCGAATGCTTCGACTGTCTTCTTTTCTGGTTTCATTACTATATAGTGCTGTACTCCAGACGTACGTTCTCAGAAATTTCTTCCTCAAATGAGACCTATGTTTGGTACTAGTACACTTATCTTCGCCAGGAATGTCCTTTTTGCCAGTGCTAGTCTGCTTCTGATGTCCTCCTTGCTCTGTTCGTCATTGGTTATTTTGCTGCCTAGTTAGAAGAATTCCTTACCTTTATCTACTTCGTGGCCCTCAGCCCTCATATTAAGATTCTCGCTGTAATCATTTCTGCTACTTTTCGTTACTATCGTCTTCCTTCGATTTACTTTCAATCCATATTCCGTACTCATTAGACTCTGTAGCATCTATCTGTGCGTATAGGAAGTCCTACATCTACATCTACATCCATTCTCCGCAAGCCACCTGACGGTGTGTGGCGGAGGGTACTTTGAGTACCTCTATCGGTTCTCCCTTCCACTCCATTCTCGTATTCTTCGTGGAAAGAAAGACTGTCGGTATGCTTCTGTGTGGGCTCTAATCTCTCTGATTTTATCCTCATGGTCTCTTCGCGAGATATATGTAGGAGGGAGCAACATACTGCTTGACTCCTCGGTGAATTTATGTTCTCGAAACTTCAACTAAAGCGCGTACCGAGCTACTGAGCGTCTCTCCTGCAGAGTCTTCCACTGGAGGTTATCTATCATCTCCGAAACGCTTTCGTGAATACTAATGACCCTGTAACGAAGCGCACTGCTCTCCGTTGGATCTTCTCTATCTCTTCTATCAACCCTATCTGGTACGGATCCCACATTGCTGAGCAGTATTCAAGCAGTGGGCCAACAAGTGTACTGTAACCTACTTCCTTTGTTTTCGGATTGCATTTCCCTAGGATTCTTCCAATGAATCTCAGTCTGGCATCTGCTTTACCGACGATCAACTTTATATGATCATTCCATTTTAAATCACTCCTAATGTCTACTCCCAGATAATTTATGGAATTAAATGCTTCCAGTTGCTGACCTGCTACATTGTAGCTAAATGATAAACGATCTTTCTTTTTATGTATTCGCAGCACATTACACTTGTCTACATTGAGATTCAATTGCCATTGCACCATGCGTCAATTCGCTGCAGATCCTCCTGCATTTCAGCACAATTTTTCATTGTTACAACCTCTCGATATACCACAGCATCATCCGCAAAAAGCCTCAGTGAACTTCCGATGTTATCCACAAGGTCATTTATGTATATTGTGAATAGCAACGGTTTTACGACACTCCCCTGCGGCACACCTGAAATCACTCTTACTTCGGAAGAATTCTCTCCATTGAGAATGACATGCTGCGTTCTGTTATCTAGGAACTCTTCAATCCAATCACACAATTGGTCTGATAGTCCGTATGCTCTTACTTTGTTCATTAAACGACTGTGGGGAACTGTGTAGAGTTTCTGTATGTGTGTTCCATATAATCTCAGGAACTATTGTAGCGATTTTGATGCAGTTTTCACTGTTAGATACAATCGTTCACGGGTAATGTTCATGCTTCGTTACAACGTGGAAGCACTGTAACAAATATGTCCGAAACGGCCGCGAGCAGAATCGTGTTTGACAGTGGGTGGGAGGGGTGGCGGTGGTATCTTGGTGCTAGATTCCTATTTGGCTAGGAATATGGGGTGAAAAGTTTTTGATTTATTGTGGACCAGCGGACATTTGTGTAGCCATTCGAACACTTGTCTAACTGTAGGTATGTTGCAGTATATTAATCAAGGTTTCAACGACGAACCAGAACTGACATAGAGTCAAATTGCCCGAATCGATTAATTCATTTTGCAAAAGATTTAAATGAGACTTAAATAACTGTTTAGTTAATGGCAAAATTTGTACGTGCACCGTTATGGTTTTACATGCAAATGCAACCACCCTCATATAACTCAGGACTGAAACGAGACTGGTGGTTCACATTTGGTCCAAAGGTGTGACGCATCTTCGTCTGAGATAAATTTTAACTGTTTGAAAAAAATCTTGTTTCGTTTGCACAGAAAAAAAGAGGACGTTTATATGAGAAATTTTTGAAGCTCGATACATCTATACTTTAAACTTGTACGAATCAGTTCAAACTTTGCACGACGGCCGAAAAACGGATAAAGTCAAAATTATTTTTTGTCAATTATCTTTATACATTGTTTTCGACATAAGTACGTAATATTTGTTCTTGCGTGAATTGAATGCGCGGAAACATTTCAAAGCAAAAAAATAAATATGTAATGTATTCTTGTGGTAAAACGGAAAACTCGATTTCGAGAATCGATCTTCATTCGGATTTTACGTGCACAAACATGTTTTTGTGAGTCTTTTGTACGCGCGCCAGTTTTGTGTTTCAGGCTTGTGCAAATCTTTTCAAATTTTGCAAGAAAGAAGACAAATATATGTCATTAACTATCGTCCTGTTGTTTTGTGGTTATAAAGACAATAAAGAAACCAATACGGGATCAGTCGTCTCCCGAAGAAACTAAAATATACATCGTTCGCCAAACTATGGTGGACTAATGTAAGAATTACGGTCGAGTAAAAGTTGGGAAGCAGAGTGGAAAACGCTCCTCTCGTAGCACAGAAAATGGCGAATATGTCCTGGGCAGAGTTTGGGATGCAAAAGAACGCAACTAGTTGTTAGACTCATCTGACAACTTCATAGACATTTTAATCAAAAAGACATCTTGACATGTTCACATTTTTTTACAAGTTCATCCCACTTCCCCAGCGCAGTCAGTCATCTTGGACCAATGCCCTGTTACATGAGCAGACAGGGGTATAAGAAAAAATAGACAGAAAATTTCCGTACTTCTAGAGACTAGGATGCATCTGTAACACTAAGTATCCGAGAGTGGCGGTGTATCTTTAATAGGAAGTATCCCGAACTGGGGTTGCATGCATCCTAAACTTTAATGATGCGTTGTGTCATACTGAACTACATGACAAATACCATACTGGATCACATGATGGCGTCATACTGAATCGCATGATGGCATGTGTCATGTTATACGACATGACATCATGTATCATGCTACCTTACTTGATACGATGCGTTATATTACATGACATTGGTACAAATACTGTGTTGTTGTGTGTTGTGGTCTTCACTCCAAAGACTGGTTTGATGCAGCTCTCCATGCTACTCTATCCTGTGCAAGCCTCTTCATCTCCAGGTAACTACTGCAACATATATTCTTCTGAATCTGCTTAGTGTATTCATCCCTTGGTCTCCCTCTACGATTTTTCCCCTCCACGCTCCCCTCAAGTACTACATTGGTGATCCCTTGAAGTCTCAGAATTTGTCATACCAACCGATCCCTCCTTCTAGTTAGGTTGTGCCACAAATGTCTCTTCTACCCAATTCTGCTCTGTACCTCCTCATTATTTACGTGATCTACCCATATAATCTTCAGTATTCTTCCGTAGCACCACTTTTCAGAAGCTTCTATTCTCTTCTTGTCTAATCTGTTTGTCGTCCGTGTTTCACTCCCATACACGGCTACACTCGATACAAATACTGGGTGATCAAAAAGTCCGTATAAATTTGAAAACTTTATAAACCACGGAATAATGTAGATAGAGAGGTAAAAATTCACACACATGCTTGGAATGACATGGGGTTTTATTAGAACAAAAAGAAAAAAAAAAGCTATTACTAGACGCGTGAAAGATCTCTTGCGCGCGTCGTTTGGTAATGATCGTGTGCTCAGCGGCCACTTTCGACATGCTTGGCCTCCCAGGTCCCCAGACCTGAGTCCGTGCGATTATTGGCTTTGGGGTTACCTGAAGTCGCAAGTATATCGTGATCGACCGGCATCTCTAGGGATGCTGAAAGACAACATCCGACGCCAATGCCTCACCATAACTGCGGACATGCTTTACAGTGTTGTTCACAACATTATTCCTCGACTACAGGTATTGTTGAGGAATGATGGTGGACATATTGAGCATTTCCTGTAAAGAACATCATCTTTGCTTTGTCTTACTTTGTTATGCTAATAATTGCTATTCTGATCAGATGAAGTGCCATCTGTTGCACATTTTTTAAACTTTTGTATTTTTTTGGTTCTAATAAAACCCCATGTCATTCCAAGCATGTGTGTCAATTTGTACCTCTCTATCTACAATCTTCCGTGGTTTATTCAGTTTTCAAATTTATACTGACTTTTTGATCACCTGGTACTTTTAGAAAGGACTTCCTGATACTTAAATCTGCACTCGATATTAACAAATTTATCTTTTTCAGAAACGCTTTTCTTGCGATTCACAGTTTACATTTTATATCCTCCCTACTCCGACCATCATCAGTTAGTTTGCTTCCCAAAGAGCAAAACTCATCTACTACTTTAAGTGTCTCATTTCCTAATCTGATTCCGTCAGCATCACCTGATTTAATTCGATTACTTTCCATTGATGTTCATCTTATATCCTTGTTTAAGGGCACTGTGCATTCCGTTCAACTGCTCTTCCAAACCCTTTGCTGTCTCTGACGGAATTAAAATGTTATCGGCTGCTAGTACTAACAAGTGAAAAAGCGCGATTATGTGAAGATATTTTGATTTAAATGTCTTTTAAGCTTGTCAGGCTAGTCGAACAGCTAGTTCGTTTCTTTTATATCCCTATCTCTGCCCAGGACGTATTCGCCTTTTTTGTGCAATGATAGGAGCAGTTTTCATTATGGTGTAGTTTATACTTCATGGTAATTGACTAAACTGGGTCGAATGAAATTCCCCTGTCCCCGTGAAAAGGCGCCAATGGCATCTAGTGGTGCATGGCAGAACTCCTTGGAATCGTCCATAAATATTATAAATTAATATCCCTTGCTGTGCCTTCAGTCTGTGTGTGGAGGTTGAGCTGGAAGACTACTGCAGAGATTTTGGTATAGTTTTCACTAACAGACAGACTGTCACACGAGGAACGTTTGTGGGCACAGCAGATGGGCAGGTGTAATGTTGCCCGACTGCAGTGCCAGATCGGCGCGAGCTACAACTACTGGCATGACACTGCAAGTTGCCACCCACTTCTTAAACAATCTGTGATGCAGGGCGCATTAGATATTCAGCTGGTAATGGGTTTTTAGTATAGAATTAATGTTTAAGGTGGGTGATGGAACACGCGGGGGAAGCTTACACAGAAAACGTAGCTCGCGCCACATCGGCAGCGCAGTCAGGTTGACTGTGAGGCGCGGCAGCACACAGCTACCATCATCGCCACGCCATGTTATCCGAAAACCGAATTAAATACGAAACGGAAAACATTTTTGCGTCCTGAGAACTTTCAAGGCATGCAATGCTTAAATCGTCTAAGTTTTACCCTGCGAAGTGCGGGGGCTAGCAGTGTACTTAACACTAAATTCTTCTAGAATCTTCATATGTAAATGATGCTCTAAGCCCCCCCTTTTCTAACTCCGACTTTTCCTGTTGCACATGGATTAAGAAGAGACGCGAACTGACTGCAATCGACCCTGCAAGTGGAGTAGAAAAAGAGTTTGGCACCTGCAATAATTTAATTTGATAGAAATTAATTAAATAAATGAAAGTTTTATACAGGTAGTGAGAAGTGAAAGGATTGCTCTACCGATTAACAAAATGAAAGTTCTGTCCAAAATAACAATTTGATTTATTAGGTCTAAACTCAAAATAACAAGCAAAACGCATGAAACATTTACAATACATCAAATTGGATCAAATTGGATACTCAAATAAATGCTGTAAAGGTGAGGTTGTCCATAAACTAGATTGTGACATTTATGACGAATTTGTATGTGGAGCCAATTCCTTCCAACTCAAATCTTAAGAGAAACACCCAGCCAACCCAACATTAATTGCTGCTACTGTAGTGAGAACTCAGACAATGAACACCCAAGACAGAACAAACTTAGAAAAGATGAACAGGCGTGCTCTGCTAAGCTCTGATTATCACCTAGCAAAATTCCCTAATCTGCCGGTGCTGCGGACATACATTATCAAGCTGTCTTCTTAACTGGAAGAACACAATCTGGCGTACTGGAGGCGATGGCTGGTTGCTTCGACGTTCCGTCGTGGTGATAATGTCGCGAGTATAGCCCGAAACAAATTATCCTGGTGTTTTTGTTCCAGACTAAAGACTTCCTAACCTCTGAGGGAGACGAAGAAGGCCCGCCACACAATCACTGACGGTACTGTGATTGATTTTAACAAGCGAAGTCACACAGTAACTCCGATACAGTCTACTGTAGCCAAAACTGCTCGAGACAGACAACATAGGCCGCTTGTACGCAGAACGCTCAATTGCCAGCTGTACTCGGAAAGTTACGTTGAAGTCGAAACTTCAGGAACTTCGTCAAACAGTTACAATTAAATAAAAGTATATTAGACAGCCAACGGAAGGCAGGCTGTCCAGAGCAGCGAGAGCTCAGTCTTGTAACCTACTCCTACCGTAAGGCGAGAGGCGACTCCCTCAAGAGCACATGTACAAGCCGAGCACAGAACATTCCCGCCCGCACGACAGTGACCATGGTTAAACGTTCCAGTCAGCAACTCGAAAACCGGCGGAAAATTCCCCTCTATTGCCGACGCACTACTATTCCACCAATGTAGATACTTGTCGCCAATTTCTGCGCCGATTTTGCTACGTCACAGAGCTATCCCCTGAGCCAGCCAATCACAGTTATGATTTTGCAGAAAACGCGGAAATTTGCCCGCCAAGACTGCCTGGGAACACAAGTCATTCCCACGCCTCTCTGGTAGCCCGCCAGAAAGTATTTTCAGGAAGTTTCTGCGAAGTAACGGAATCTCTAGCCCAGCCACTCCGTCAGACCCCTGTGGGCATGTCGCTCCCACTCTTATGACAATGTTGGCATCTGGAAAGCATCCACTCGACTCCCTCACACCTGTCGGCTTAACCCTTTTAAGTTCAGCAGAACCCGCTTGTCACCGGACCACCCGGTTAACGAGAGACGCTGTGTGGGAAGTCCGAGTGTGAAGGAATACCGACTTTTAACCGCATGCAATTAGAGAGGAAAATCGAATTACTCAGAGTAAGATAGAAATATGAGAGGTGGCTCATGCCACCTCTCAACACCATAAAACAGACGACGCACTATAATACGAAGGAGCTATGCAGATTGGTCACAGGCCGGCCGAAGTGGCCGTGCGGTTCTCGGCGCTGCAGTCTGGACCCGCGAGACCGCTACGGTTGCAGGTTCGAATCCTGCCTCGGACATGGATGTGTGTGATGTCCTTAGGTTAGTTAGGTTTAACTAGTTCTAAGTTCTAGGGGACTAATGACCTCAGCAGTTGAGTCCCATAGTGCTCAGAGCCATTTGAACCATTTAGATTGGTCACAAACTTATACAGGTATCTGCGGAAAATGCAAAACTGCAACCGTTGGTGGCCGATGGATGAATGCATGATGCTGCAGTACAGTGTCAGCGCGTAGCTAGCAAAGATAGTAAACAGGGACATGTCAGCGTCAGGGTTCAAAGTCTTTGAGAATTTCATTCCGTGTACTCAGTTGGACAGTAATTATGCCCTACAGACAAGCGCGTGAACAATATGCGCAGATGAAACTTACTGGCAGATTAAAACTGCGTGAAAGACCGAGACTCGAACTAGGGACCTTTGCCTTTCGCGGGCAAGTGCTCTACCTGGTGAGATGTCCAAGCACCAATCACAGCCCGTCCTCACAGCTGCGCTTCCATCAGTATCTCATCTCCTACCTTCCGTTACACGCACCTACAATATACGCAGGGGGCCCAGCATTTGACAGACGACCTGGTAACTGGGCTCAAAAAAGCCGGTTGCGTTTCATAGATACTCCGCAAGCCACTGTACAGTGAGTGGCGGAGGGTACCCTGCATCACTACTAGTCATTCCCCTTGCTGTTCTGTTCGCAAATAGAGCGAGGGAAAAATGGTTCAAATGGCTCTGAGCACTTTGCAACTTAACTTCTGAGGTCATCAGTCGCCTAGAACTTAGAACTAATTAAACCTAACTAACCTAAGGGCATCACACATATCCATGCCCGAGGCAGGATTCTAACCTGCGACAGTGGCGGTCGCTCGGCTCCAGACCGTAGCGCCTAGAACCGCACGGCCACTCCGGCCGGCGAGGAAAAAAGGACAGTCTATATGCTTCTGTGTGAGCACTAAATTCTCGTATCGTATCTTCGTGGTCCTTACGCGCAATGTATGTTGGCGGCATTAGAATAGTTTGGCGATCAGCTTCAAATGCCGGTTCTCCAAATTTACTCAATAGTGTTTCTCGAAAAGAACGTCTCCTTCCCCCCAGGGATTCCTATTTGGGTTCCTGAAGCGTCTCCGTTGCACTTAAGTGTTGTTCAAACCTACAAGTAACAAATCTACCAGCCCGCCTCTGAATTGCTTCAATGCTTTCATTCAATCTGACCTGCTACGGATCCCAAACGCTCCAGCAGTATTCAAGAACAGGGCGCACCAGCGTTCTATAAGCAGCCTCCTTTACAGGTGAACCATTCTCTCCTAAAATTCTCCCAATAGAACGATATCAACCATTCGCTTTCCCTACCAAGGTTCTCACATGCTCGTTTCATCTCATATTCCTTTGCAACGTTACGTCCAGATATTTAAGCGACGTGGCTGTGTCAAGCAGGACACTAGTAATCAGCAAACAACCGCAGATTGCTGCCCACCGTGTCTGCCAACTTATTTACGTATATAGAGGACAACAGCGGTTCTATGACAGTCCTGCACTCCTGACGATACCCTTGTCTCTGATGAACACTCGCCACCGAGGACAACATATTGGGTTAGATTACTTAAGAAGTCTTAGATCCACTCACATATCTGCGCACTTGTTTCATATGTCCTTACCTTCGTTAACAGCCTGAAATGGGGCACCGCGTCAGATTCTTTGTGGAAATCTAGAAATATAGACTACGCCTTTTGCCCTTCATCCATAGTTCACAGTGTATCTTGTGAGAAAACGGAAATCTGAGTTTCTAAAACCATGCTGGTTCGTGGACATGAAGTTTTCAGTCTCAAGAAAGTTTATTATATTCAAACTGAGAATGTGTTTAAGGATTCTGCAGCAGACAGACGTTAGGTATATTGGTCAGTAATTTTGCAGGTCCGTTCTTTTACCCTTCTTTTATATTGAGGTCACCTTTGCTCTTTTTCAGTCGCTTGGGAATTTTTATTGGGAGAGAGATTCATGATAAATGCAAGCTAGGTAAGGGGTAAATGTTGTAGAGTAGTCTTTGTAAAATCGAAGACCCGGAAGGTTAGCCGAGAACGCTAATGCGCTGCTTCCTGGACTCGGGTAGGCGCACTGGCCCCGGATAGAATCCGCCCGCCGGATTAACGACGAGGGCCAGTGTGTCGGCCAGCCTGGATGTGGTTTTTAGGCGGTTCTCCACATCCTCCTAGGTGAATACCGGGCTGGTCCCCACGTCCCGCCTCAGTTACACGATTCACAGCCATTTGCAACACATCCGCACTTTCCGGGGGTACGGGCTGGCGGCAGGAAGGGCATCCGGCCACCCCATCACATTAACATACCAAATCCGATTTAACCATGCCAACCCGCGCAAAATGCGGGGCAAAGGCGCAAGCGATAGCGATAACTCTTTGCAAAATCGAAATGGGCTTCTGTCCGGATCAAGTGATTTATTTGCTTTCAAATCTTTCATTTGTTTCTCTACGCCACGGATGCTTATTACTACGTCGTCCATACGGGAGCCTGTCGGAAGGTCAAATGACGCTACGTTTGTACGATTCTCCTGTGTGAACGATTTCTTTAACGTGAAATTTAAAACTGCGGCTTTCGTTTTGCTATCTTCAACTGCGAAACCAGACAATCTGAATAGGAGTTATGACAATATTCGACGATCTTGGCAGCAATGTGTGAAGCAGTAATGTGTGAACCAAAGCCGAACACAATATCAAGAAGAAAGCGGTCAGCCGAGAGAGAGGAACGAACGTGAAAGCCGATCGATCGTCAAAGGGTCACTCAGAGCCACGGACTCATCATTTCTATCGGTTCGAAGTTCAACTGGTGCTTCAGTGACCTCAAGGTCCGCTAATAGGTGGCTCACAGAAAGAGGGCTGAGCTCACAGTGAGCCTTGATCCGACTACCATTGACCTGTGTACAACAACAAGCCAGTTTGTAGCGGTGTCGGGTACATTCGGCCTTGAATCTCACTGACTGGAGAAGGAATGCCTTTAGTGTTGATTCCCACATCGAACTGAGCCCCGGTGACCAGTGGAGACGTGTCTGGGTACGCCCTGGACAACAGTAGAACCCCAACCTGACTGCTGCCCAACCCATCGCCAAAACTGTGAGTGATGGTATAGGGTGCCATTTGTTTTCGTATCAGGACCTCTATGTTGTATGGAACATGGATAATAATTGAAGCCCCGCTTCGTTGCCTTTGATGGCAAACCTTTCCGCGCTTATATTTTAGTAAGGTAATGTCCGCCCGCATTTGGGGAGACGTTCTGCTGCTTGTCTTTGTGCTTGGCAAACCCTACTTCGGCCAGAAGGAACACCGGATCTCTCACCAACGTTTGGAGCATTATTGGGAGGGTTCTCCAACCAGCTCAGGATTAGAACGATTTAACGCGCGATTTGGACATAATTTTGCACCCTATCCCTCAGGAGGACATTCAATAACTTTATGAAGGATATAAGATGAACATCAAAGAAAGCAAAACGAGGATAATGGAATGTAGTCGAATTAAGTCGGGTGATGCTGAGGGATTGAGATGAGGAAATGAGACACTTAAAGTACTAAAGGAGTTTTGCTATTTAGGGAGCAAAATAACTGATGATGGTCGAAGTAGAGAGGATATAAAATGTAGACTGGCAATGGAAAGGAAAGCGTTTCTGAAGAAGAGAAATTTGTTAACATCGAGTATAGAGTTAAGTGTCAGGAATTCATTTCTGAAAGTATTTGTATGGAGTGTAACCATGTGTGGAACGATGGACGATAAATAGTTTGGACATGAAGAGAATAGAAGCTTTTGAAATGTGGTGCTACTGAAGAATGCTGAAGATTAGATGGGTAGATCACATAACTAATGAGGAGGTATTGAACAGGACTGGGGAGAAGAGGAGTTTGTGGCACAACTTGACTAGAAGAAGGGATCGGTTGGTAGGACATGTTCTGAGGCATCAAGGGATCACCAGTTTAGTATTGGAGGGCAGCGCAGAGGGTAAAAATCGTAGAGGGAGACCAAGAGATGAATACACTAAGCAGATTCAGAAGGATGAAGGCTGCAGTACGTACTGGGAGATGAAGGAGCTTGCACAGGATAGAGTAGCATGGAGAGCTGCATCAAACCAGTCTCAGGACTGAAGACCACAACAACAACAACATGAATCACCTTCAAACCGCTTGCATGTCGACCACAGATGGACCAACGTGTTTTTGTCTAGGTCAGTTTGTGAAGCTCTGTCTCATGAATATATCATCCAGTTTTTTTCTGAAATTGTAATCACTTGTTTGCCTATACATGGACATCATATCTAACGATTTCTGTCCCACTCGGATAATTCCTTCGTGGTGAGTCTTTTTCTTTCCTTACAATGTATATGACACTGATGATATTCATATATCTAATCTTTTTCTCGGAATTTCAATCATATGTCTGTACAGTGGCTCGTAAACAAAATTACCGCTAAACCAGAGAAGTCGCCCAGTGTGAGACTGCAATTGGCCATATAGTATTCGTCTAGGATACTAACAAAGTATGAACCCAGCGATCTTTACAGTGTGCCGGCCGGTGTGGCGGAGCGGTTCTAGGCGCTTCAGTCTGGAACCGTGCGGCCGCTACGGTCGCAGGTTCGAATCCTGCCTCAGGCATGGATGTGTGTGATGTCCTTAGGTTAGTTAGGTTCAAGTAGTTCTAAGTTCTAGGGGACTGATGACCTCAGATGTTAAGTCCCATAGTGCTCAGAGCCATTTGAATCATCTTTACAGTGAAAAAACCGCTCCCCGTAATATATTGAGAAATATTAAGATACAAGGCGCACCATGGAAAGTAATTCAAATGTATGTGGCCGAGTTAAACATGAAATAAGGATCCCATAATTCGGATAGGTATAATGAGAAAGGAGTTTCACTGAACTACGATAAGAATGTCAAGGTTTATTACGAAAGAAACATTTACTAAATTTCAGTGCAAAAGACAATTGATAACAAAATACACAATGGTTCACATGGATTGTGAAAGAAATGTGATAAGACTTTGGCACAGAAGGGTGGAATCTGACATAAAATTTTTATAGTTAACTACGTCCACATAAACCCCAATGATTGAGGAATAATTTTGCAGTCTAGCGAAAAAACCTAAAAAGGACATGTAAGCACCAGTACCCTTGCATTAGCTCATGTTAAGTGTAACTGGCAGACTGTGTGAATTAGTTTATGACTCTAGCTTTCAACAAAGTACTTTGCTGTCCCCTCGTCATGATTCACAAATACACTGAAGGAAATGGAAGTGACCCGCCATGAACCACCTCTCCAATACGTGAGAACAAAATGTGTGTAGGTCTTCATCACATAATGGATACTAAATGGTTCTAAAGGCCATCACCAATATCTCATTTTTATGTGAGCCAAAATTATACGAACACACTTTTGTGTTCGCTATGATAGATAGCCAAATAGTCTCTGAGTGTTATCGTGATTCATTACTTGCTATGCCCGAAACATATGCTGTGTCAATTTATAAAGACTGCGGACAGGAGAGCAGTATGAAAGTTTAAATCTTTCACTCGATATCAATCGTCTGAGACATGACTAGACTTCATAAAATCATATAAATTAAATGTATTTCTCGCAACAGATTAATTTATTTAATAAAAAATGGCGCTAATGAGACAGGAGACTTGGATTTATTGTCTAGTAAAACATTTAATTAGTGCCAAGTAGGTCATCTGATTATTAAATGAAACAATCTTCCAAATAAAATCAATTTATTACACGTGGTAGTTAGAACACATAGACATGAATTTAGTTATGTGACCTGACTGAAGACCAGAAGACGCAAGTACAGGTGTTAAATAATTATTGACCATCAGTAATTCTAAAGTCTTGGGAGAAACCAGAGTAAGAGGGTTTTAACGCTCTCTTTTTGCAACCGGCGAGTGATATTGAGGAAGGTCTATAGATACAAGTTTTAGATATCCAAAACTGAATAATATAATAACTGACATGGCTTCGTATTTTCCCGATATATCTGAAATATATCTGAAATATGTGAAGTTCGCAAATTTTATTCGCAGTTAGCAATCGAATTTCGAGAATTTAATGACAAGCAGGCTCTAAGTAATTATGTAAGATGGCAAGAACTATGCCCTTTACATGAAGTCATTAAAGATCACCTAACTCACGTTGATCGAACAGTAGGGCTGAACAAAAATGACTGACAAGGCACAATGCATCTTGTAGAGGGTATAGTGTGGACATATTGGAATAATTAATGTCGGGTGATGGTTTTAAAGTAATCCACGCGACATGAAAACTTTGTGGAATCGTGTCGATTTATCCCAGGGAAGTATTCGAGTTGACCGTGGCCGGCTGGGGAGCGGCGAAGGAAACCGACAATAAGCAGCTTAGGGCGGCTCAAGCTCTGAGAAAGCGGTAATGGGGCATGGCCTCCAGCTGCCTTAAGATGAGTGACAGTGAGTGGGTGGTTGACCCCATGCTGTTGTACCGGGAAGCAGACGGAGAACTTGTACGTCTGTTGATAAATGCCCGTCGTCCCGTTTTCAGTGAAACATGCGAGAAAGCCGCGCAAAGCCACGGTGGAGCGGTCAACGGAGGCCAAAATATGCGTGTTCGTGACTATAGCAACTTCACACTGAATTCACGGTCCGCAGAGTCTGAAGTAAATCAGGTGAAGAGCGACAGAATGAAATACGCCGGCCTCCAATGGGAACGTAGGACCGAGGAATTTGAAGTAGTCCCCTGGGAGTCAGAATTCCGGAAAAATTGGTGTTTTGTGCAGACGCTAACCATGATGGGTGACCTGGGAGAAGCTAAATAGCAGAAGTTGAGAGGAAGGAAATTTTGTGGGAATTTGCTCACTTCCCAGAGCAGGCATTGGTCGGCGCTAGGAAGCGACGTATAATTAACGCGAGTTGCGCTGCAATTGGCGTAAGTGATATTGCTGGAGGGGAAACCGAGGCGAAGAGCGGACTGGGAGAAGTCCCTGTAGTGGGTCTTCCGTTCCCAGCTTGCCTTGAGTGCGGACGTGGCGTTCTTTACTGAGCTTGGCTGAGAGAGAGTGAACATCTCTGCAGTTTAGGACTTAGCAAATGGAACGATTGAGCTTGGAGATAGAAAATTTTGGTTCAGCTATGTACTGAGCAAGATAGCTAGGAGTGAATAGACGAGCGCAGCCTTGCAGCACCACGAGGCCGGCCGATGTCATCACAACGACACCTTCCCGCCACGCTGAATTCGGTGATATTGCACCCACTCTGGCCACTGATTAATTTGTTGGATCACGTCGGCAAAGTTTCCATGAGGGTTTCATGGGCGGTGTATTGTAGAATTCTTCTCGCATTTCGCATTACGCCTGGGTCAGTCGATAGGAATTACTTTTGAGTTATCGCTCTTTACTCCACGCAATCGCAATTTATTACCACTGCCTGATAGGAGAGTCTTGTAATGTGATGATTGAAGGTCGGGAGTTAAAATGAATTTGTGCTAGTCGACTGCATCTGTTTTCAATCAAGTAGTTGAAATCCCAAGTCGCTTTCTTAATTAATTTTATGTTCAACATTTGCATCTGGTGTTCAATAGCTGCATATAACATCAATGTGCACCCCTTTTTAATTAAAAGTGATCAATTCTGAATCAATTAATGTCAACACTGCCACCGCAGTTCTATCAGGAGTCACAGGGCCTTATTACTTTTTTTTGCGTTATCCGATATTGCGACAGTTTTACACTCTCTGTTGATCTGTTAGTCAATTACCTGGGGGAACACACGCCAAAACCAGATAAGTGACGGGTGGGGTGTTACAGTTATTATAATTACTAGTTATCTCGGCGAAATGGCCGCACTGATAGCTAAACAGATATGGCCCAAGCCAGTTATTTCTGTTCTTAGAACAAGACTCGCTCACACTTCCACTTGGAAACCTGTGAGTGGCGTATTGATGAGATTAGTGGTATGAAATAATAAAACATGACTCAATGCTTCAATGGAAGTCAGTTATATGAACTTACACTGATATATACGTCTTATCATATCAAGGCCAGGAGGAGGAAAAATAACGAAGGAAGTGACAAAAGACGGATATTGCTTCACAAAGATAACTTATTTGTTAGACTTATTAAACATTATGAACTCGTATTTCTCATACATGAGTCTGTTTTTTGTGACACATAGCATATTTAATAGACAGACTATTATAGTCGCTCTAAAAAATAGCTGTACTAAAACAAAAAAATAGAAAAATTCAAACATGTCGTTATAGGCTGTGTTGGATTGTACAATTAGAAACTCCTGGTATCCCACCAGTGACTGCATGATTATCCCGAAAGGTTGGTTATCTGACGCATGCCTGTATATCAAGGAACGAGCTGAATGTGCCCTCGACCTCTCCAAAGCAAGTTCCAAAGCTATTGCTCAGTTCTATCATCGAGCCTATCAGTAATTTCCGAGTTTCCTCAGTCGTTTACCTGAACTCGCGTCATCTTACCAGATTGTGCATGTAGTGGAGTAGAAGTCAAGATATACTGCTAAGCTGCTGATTGTGTCTCGAGGAGAGAAGGCTAGGCGTCATTACTTCATGGTGAAGAAGCGTTCTTGTCGACGACCATAAAACAAGTCCCTGGTTCGGTGGCCGGAAGAGAATTCATGCGTTCGTTAGTAGGAAGAGAAATCCCAGTATCTTTCGTTCTCCATACCAACTCCCCGTTCTCTGTCTGTGCGCCTTGCGGAGCGCCATAAAGATAATTTTTAGGGACCTCTGCACATTGACAACGTTGTAAATAAATCAACAATTTTCCAAGCTTACCCATGGAGCGACTCTTAACAGGTCTCCTTGACGTCTCCACCGTGCTTTCGAATTCAAAACAAACCCGCTGGCTCCACATTTTGAACTCTTGGGAGCCAGCGCCCGTCTCTGCCCCTCTACTAAATTATTACTTTTAATCAGTAAGGAGTCTCGTTGTAAAGTCTGGACTGTCTTAGCGAGGGCCTGGGCGTCGCGGTTGCTCACTCTTCCACGGGGTGGTCGCCAACTCACACTACTTGCTTCTAGGAAGGACGTCCAAGCTTGAAAACAGACTTCTTTCGTGAAATAGGTACACCTTGCAGCACTGGACCGCTAGGCTATCGATCTGTAAAACATGAAATGGTCTCCTGCAATATAATCTGATCTACTGGGAAGGCACCGGACCCCTCATAGTGCAAAATACGGTACGGCGACTGCTCAGGGACTCACCGCGGGTGGTACGCTAAACTTGGACATTGCCGTTGCAGGCGACTTAAATGCTCGCCAGCGCCGGAACTTTCGGTTCGTGGACATAAGCCTAGATTTTAGTGTTGCAAAGGAAATAAAACTTGGGTAGCTCAGTTGATAAAGAACTTGCCGGCGAAAGGCAAAGGCCCCGAGTTCGAGTCTCGGTCCGGCACACAGTTTTAATCTGCCAGGAAGTTTCATATCAGCGCACACTCCGCTGCAGAGTGAATATCTCATTCTGGAAACAATCCCCAGGCTGTGGCTAAGCCACGTCTCCGCAATGTCCTTTTTTTTCAGGAGTGCTAGTTCTGCAAGGTTCGCAGGAGAGCTTCTGTAAAGTTTGGAAGGTAGGAGACGAGGTACTGCCAGAAGTAAAGCTGTGAGTGTGGGGCGTGAGTCGTGCTTGGATGGCTCAGTTGGTAGAGCACTTGCCCGCGAAAGGCAAAGGTCTCGAGTTCGAGTCTCGGTCGGGCACACAGTTTTAATCTGCCAGGAAGTTTCATATCAGCGCACACTCTGCTGCAGAGTGAAAATCTCATTCTGGATTTTATTTATTGATTGCTGATTGAAGGCTTACATGAGCTTCTGTCCATGGTGTGAGAGCAATTACCAGAAAAAATAAACATGTTTGCTCACTGGGTAGCTGACGTGACCCCATTCGCCAATTCTGAAAAATGCTGCAAGTAAATTAAATCTACACAAGAACTCATAAAAGAAATTCTGACAGACACAAAAACAAGGGTGAGATTCAGAGGAGCACTGTCAGAAGAATTTGAGATCAAGACTGGTGTTAAACAGGGAGATGGGTTGTCTCCATTGTTGTTCAATATAGCACTGGACGAAGTGATCAGGCAGTGGAGAGCAATAAACGAGGAAATGGGAATACCAAAGACCATGTGGGGGACAAAAAGGACAACAGGGCTCAAGTGGACTGCCTAGCCTTTGCAGATGACATAGCAATAGTAAGTGAGACGGAAGAAGACACAAAGACACAACTCGACAACTTAAGTAAGGTAGCCAGAAAGGTGGGACTGAGGGTCGCCTATAACAAGACAAAGACATTAAATACCACTGCAGACTGGGAAACACCGGAAGGCACTGCGGAAATGGTGGACAAATTTAAATACCTGGGAGAATTGATAACAGGAAGGAACAGGAGCAAGGAGGGAATAACAGAGAGGATAAAGAAGATGAGGTGAGCCTTCTGCATGACGAGAGAGATATATAATAAAAAGAATATATCCACAGAGGCAAAGATAAGCCACTACAAGGCAACGGTGAGGACTGCAGTATTATATGCTGCTGAGACGATGACACTACGAAGAAATGGGGTAGAACAACTAGAGAAAGAAGAGAGAAAAATACTGAGGAAAATACTAGGTTCGAAAAGAGGTGGAGAGAGGTGCGTGCAAAGACTAGGAAAGAATCTTACCGGAACATGAGAACAATATCCGGAGATATCAGACTGAATAGGGCAAGGGTTGCTGGACATGTAGTTACGATGAGTATGGGCAGAATGATGAAGAGAGTGTGGGAAACAACAGAGAGGACAAGGGGAAAGACAGGAACCAAGTGCGTTGTTGAACTTCGGAAGGACTGGTTGGAATTGGGGATCAAGGTCGAAGGAAAGGAAAATTGGAGGAACAAATATACATCGACCAATATGCTGGAGATCAATGACAGAGAAGAATACAGGAAAAGATTAGAGTGTCACCAGTGGTGCCGACAGAAGAAACGGAAACTGAAGATCTCGGAAGAAGAGCGGGAGAGAAGAAGAGAAAGAATGAACATGTTCTGGAAGAAGGGGAGGAAAATGCAGTCCACGAAGGGGCTACCTGTGGTCCAACAGAGGCCGTAACGCAAGAAGAAGAAGAGGAAGAAGAAGAATATTTCTGCACACGGACAGGACACTGCGATCTTCAGTTTCCTGTCATATTGTGCGAAACTTAGTATCTGCCGTTCTCTAAGCAATCAGGAATTCCATTTCTTCTCAAAGCACCGCCTGATGCTTTAAAACCGGCTGAATCACCGAAGACTTGCACCGCGAATATTGCGGAAATGGAAAGTGCTATTGATGTGTGATTTTCGCAGACTGGATCTATAGTCATGGGATCGTACTGTTAGTCAATCATCGGATTTTAATAACACTTAGAAAGTGAATTTTTTGTGCAAACACACACTTTTTAAGTTGAAAATTTCCCATTGATTTTAACAAACTGAAAGTAAGATGAATTAGAAAGCGAGTGGTGTTTGTTGGAGGAGTCTAGTGCAAGCCATTTACGTGATATCGTATTTTGAAAAGGTGACACATCGACCCTTGTCTGTGCCATTCAACCTGTGTAGCTGCTAGATATCCAAAATGGATCAAGTAAGATTGTTATGTTTGCCTACAGCGTGCTTGTGTGTTCCTTGAGTGCAAGGAGACTTGCTAGTCACTTAATGTGCGACAGTCCAAACAGTAGATCGTGGGGTGTGGATGGAATTTACCAAGGCAGAAAAAGCCCACCTGCTCATGATGTATGGAGATGGTAGAAAGACTGCAGTTCGTTCTGGTACGGTGTATGCGGCAAAATACCCAAATAGAAGTCAACCATCTCGACAATTATTTATCAGCCTCTTCAACCACTTACGTGAAAGTGGTAGTGCAACACCTAGACAATGCTAAAAGAAGGAAACAAGTGACGACAGAAGAGAGGAAATTAATGTTCTTGCTGCTGTTGCAGTTGATCCGTACGTTAGCTACCACGCTAACCTATTAGGAAGTGACATGTCAGGCAAGTTTCCTACGCATTCCCCGTCGTCATAGGTTCCATCCCTATAACATCTCTCTCCATTAAGAACCGCATGGAAAAGTTTATGAGAATCGTGTTAACTTCTGCACGTGGACATTGAGATAGGATACTCCAGATGTATCATTTATATTGTTTAGTGATGACGCCACATTTACCAGTCATGGCCAGGTAAACCGTCGAAACATGCGCTGTTGGTGTGTTGACAATCTCCGTTGGCTTCGTCAGGTAGTATGTCAGCGTCCATACAGTATAAACGTGCGGTGTGCGATAGTGAAAAACCAGCTCATAGGTCTGAGTTTCAGAGACGACCACTGAACGCGCACAAATATCGCACCCTCCTAACAGACCACCTTCCAGGGATGCCATTAGACTTTCCGCTGCAGACTAGGTGGAACCAATAATGCACGAAGTACTAAAGTACGTCGTCACGAATTGTTCTCAAATAGTTGGAATGGAGGCAGAGGACCTGTACCTCTGCCGTCTCATCCCCGGATTTGATGCCTGTAGACCTTCCCTGTGGGGAAAGCTGAAAGGCGATGTTTACAAGGACATGCCAACTACACTCCAAGGTATTCAACGACGTATTTCTGCGAACTGCTCGGGCATCTCCACTGAAATGCTAGCACGTGTGCAGCAGTCGTTTCATATCGGACTGGAAGCGTGTTGCCGTACCGCTGTTTATTCTGAACACAACCTGTGATGATCAGCTGTCTCGCTATTGGTCGGAATCCACATAACTAGTGTGTGCACATGTGTTGCTCTTTAGCGTGTGCTACCACAGATATTGTACATACGTCGGTATCGAACTTTTTCAAAATACGATACCTGGTAAACGACTCGCACTAGAATCCTGCAACAAACACCACTGGCATTCTAATTTACCTTGCCTGCCGTTGTGGCCGAGGGGTTCTAGGCGCTTCAGTCTGGAACCGCGCGACCGCTACGGTCGCAGGTTCGAATCCTGCCTCGGGCATGGATGTGTGTGTGATGTCCTTAGGTTGGTTAGGTTTAAGTAGTTCTAAGTTCTAGGGGACTGATGACCACGGCAGTTAAGTCCCACACTCCTCAGAGCCATTTGAACCACCTAATTTACCTTACTTTTAGTTTATCAGTGTCAACAGCCATTGCTCCGTTTTAAGAAAGTGTATGCTTGCACAAAAATACGCTTTCCGAGTATTACTACACTCTGTTGATTGGTTAACAATATGAGCCCCTGACCATCAATCCATTCTGTGAAAACCGCACTTCAATAACACTTCCCATTTCCACAATAACTGCGGTGCAGGTTTTCGGTGATTCACCCTGTATATATTCTTCAGCACAATCCCTGATCATTTCCCATTTACTTTCGTCAGTTCTTTGCGGAAATTCGTTCGTAGCTGATTGAATTTCTCTCGGTCTCGGCCTGAACTGTGGTTCATTGTGCAGTACAAAGTAACGCCAAATTTGATGACATAGTTCCATCCCTTACAGTTTTGTCTTTAAGAAATCATTTTTGTGTCCACATCAGAAGGTCCCTGTAAACCCTGCACCAAGTGCAGATACCCCTTGTGGCCGAAACGTTGGTCATGGTCGGGAAGTCCTGAAGCCCTTCCATTGGAAATGTAAGAAAAGAATTCAGTGTAAGTCATTTTCGATATACTTTCTATCAACATATATATGATAATTGGAAAAAAAATATATTTATCTTTCCTTTTTCATATTCATCTTTACTATACTAAGTACACTTCTGGCTATTAAAATTACTACACCACGAAGATGACGTGATACAGATGCGAAATTTTACCGACAGGAAGAAGATACTGTGATATGCAAGTGATTAGCTTTTCAGATCATTCACACAAAGTTGGCGCCGGTGGCGACACTTACAACGTGCTGATATGAGGGAAGTTTACAACCGATTTCTCATACACAAACAGCAGTTGACCGGCGTTGCCTGGTGAAACGTTGTTGTGATGCCTCGTGTAAGGAGGACGAATTGCGTATCATCACGTTTCCGAATTTGATAAAGGACGAATTGCAGCCTATTGCGATTGCAGTTTATCGTATCGCGACATTGCTGCTCTCGTTGGTCGAGATCCAATGATTGTTAGCAGAATATGGAATCGGTGGGTTCAGGAGGGTAATACGGAACGCCGTGCTGCATCAAAACGGCCTCGTTTCACTAGCAGTCGAGACAACAGGCATCTTATCCGCTTGGCTGTAACGGATCGTGCAGCCACGTCTCGATTCCTGAGTCAACAGATAGGACGTTTGCAAGACACCAACCATCTGCACGAACAGTTCGACGACGTTTGCAACATCATGGACTTTCAGCTCGGAGACCATGGCTGCGGTTACCCTTGACGCTGCATCACAGACAGGAGCGCCTGCGATGGTGTACTCAACGACGAACCTGGCTGCACGAATGGCAAAACGTCATTTTTTGGGACGAATCCAGGGTCTGTTTACAGCATCCGTGTTTGGCGACATCGCGGTGAACACACATTGGAAGCGTGTATTCGTCGTGGCTATACTGGCGTATCACCCGGCATGATGGTATGGGGTGCCATTGGTTACACGTCTCGGCCAACCTCTTGTTGGCATTGACGGCACTTTGAACAGTGGACGTTACATTTCAGATGTGTTACGAAACGTAACTGTACCCTTCATTCGATCTCTACGAAACCCTACATTTCAGCAGGATAATACACGACCGCATGCTGCAGGTCCCGTACGGGCCTTTCTGGATACAGAAAATGTTCGGCTGCTGCCCTGGCCAGCACATTCTCCAGATCTCTGACCAATTGAAAACGTCTGGTCAATGGTTGCCGAGCAACTGGCTCGTCACAATACGCAAGTCACTACTCTTGATGAACTGTGGTATCGTGTTGAAGCTGCATGGGCAGCTGTCCCTGTACACCCATCCAAGCTCTGTATGACTCAATGCCTAGGCGGTTATTATGGCCAGAGGTAGTTGTTCTGGGTACTGATTTCTCAGGATCTATGCACCCAAATTGCGTGAAAATGTAATCACATGTCAGTTCTAGTATAATATATTTGTCCAATGAATACCCGCTTATAATCTGCATTTAAATTTGGTGTAGTAATTTTAATGGCCAGTAGTGTATTACACAGTAAAAACTGAGCGTGTGAGGGTCCCTTAAGAGTGGGAATTGTTCTCAGGCAGCCGCCGTAAACTTCGAAGATCGTACTGGTCTGTGCAGAACAGTGATTCATTGTTGAACATATTACGACGACATTCCGTGTTTCCCCGGTAACAGTACCATTCCAAACGCGTCTGTGTGTTTTGTGGTGTTGAAGAGGTGGCCCTCTTTTAAAATTTAGAAAAAAATTGATGTTTTCGCTTAAAATGTTCTATGGGATGTCCATCATATTGTAGTGTTCATGCCAGTCTCGCCAGGAACTCCGTTATCGAGTTGACTGCGTGAAAAAATAGTCATCGCCGTCAATGTGGCGACATGTGACTTCATCAGTGGCTTAACAGGCATAATGGAAATCAGTAAAGTGGCCGAACGTGAGATGGGAGCAGCCTGTTACAGCTTCTGCTCAGAAGCGGACGGTAAGCGTATGGAGCCAGCGGAGCAGACGATGACAGAGGCAGCATCAGAGGCGAGGAGGAGCGCCACGGTCACGAAGAAGATGGAGGAGGACCTTCGTTTTGATCTGGAAAGACTGTTCTATGATCCAGGGATCGCTGTCTGGAGGTATGTTTAAATTAACTACAAAAAATATAACGCGTAATCTTAAAACACTTCTCTCTCGGAACCGTAGTTTTCAAATTGGCAGGAAATACAGGGTGTTACAAAAAGGTACGGCCAAACTTTCAGGAAACATTCCTCACACACAAAGAAAGAAAATATGTTATGTGGACATATGTCCGGAAACGCTTACTTTCCATGTTAGAGCTCATTTTATTACTTCTCTTCAAATCACATTAATCATGGAATGGAAACACACAGTAACAGAACGTATCAGCGTGACTTCAAACACTTTGTTACAGGAAATGTTCAAAATGTTCTCCGTTAGCGAGGATACATGCATCCACCATCCGTCGCATGGAATCCCTGATGCGCTGATGCAGCCCTGGAGAATGGCGTATTGTATCACAGCCGTCCACAATACGAGCACGAAGAGTCTCTACGTTTGGTACCGGGGTTGCGTAGACAAGAGCTTTCAAATGCCCCCATAAATGAAAGTCAAGAGGGTTGAGGTCTGGAGAGCGTGGAGGCCATGGAATTGGTCCGCCTCTACCAATCCATCGGTCACCGAATCTGTTGTTGAGAACACTTCGACTGAAATGTGCAGGAGCTCCATCGTGCATGAACCACATGTTGTGTCGTACTTGTAAAGGCACATGTTCTAGCAGCACAGGTAGAGTATCCCGTATGAAATCATGACAACGTGCTCCATTGAGCGAAGGTGGAAGAACATGGGGCTCAATCAAGACATCACCAACAATGCCTGCCCAAACGTTCACAGAAAATCTGTGTTGATGACGTGATTGCACAATTGCGTGCGGTTTCTCGTCAGCCCACACATGTTGATTGTGAAAATTTATAATTTGATCACGTTGGAATGAAGCCTCATCCGTAAAGTGAATATTTGCACTGAAATGAGGATTGACACATTGTTGGATGAACCATTTGTAGAAGTGTACCCGTGGCGGCCAACCAGCTGCTGATAGTGCCTGCACGCGCTGTACATGGTACGGAAACAACTGGTTCTCCCGTAGCACTCTCCATACAGTGACGTGGTCAACGTTACCTTGTACAGCAGCAACTTCTCTGACGCTGACATTAGGGTTATCGTCAACTGCACGAAGAATTGCCTCGTCCATTGCAGGTGTCCTCGTCGTTCTAGGTCTTCCCCAGTCGCGAGTCATAGGCTGGAATGTTCCGTGCTCCCTAAGACGCCGATCAATTGCTTCGAACTTCTTCCTGTCGGGACACCTTCCTTCTGGAAATCTGTCTCGATACAAACGTACCGCGCCACGGCTATTGCCCCGTGCTAATCCATACATCAAATGGGCATCTGCCATCTCCGCATTTGTAAACATTGCACTGACTGCAAAACCACGTTCTTGATGAACACTAACCTGTTGATGATACGTACTGATGTGCTTGATGCTAGTACTGTAGAGCAATGAGTCGCATGTCAACACAAGCACCGAAGTCAACATTACCTTCCTTCAATTGGGCCAGCTGGCGGTGAATCGAGTAAGTACAATACATACTGACGAAACTAAAATGAGCTCTAACATGGTAATTAAGCGTTTCCGGACACATGTCCAAATAACATCTTTTCTTTATTTGTGTGTGAGGAGTGTTTCCTGAAAGTATGGGCGTACCTTTTTGTAACACCCTGTATAACTTTAGGACGGTACATACTATTTTCATCGAAATTTGATGCCGCCATTCAAAGTTGAATTCTGAGTCAGCATACACAGCCGTTGCGATATCGTTAAATGTCTATTTTCAGTGAACGTTTGTGTCTCTATATTTTGGGTGAAAAAAAATTGACATTTTGTTGAAAACGCCGCTGTTTCGTTAGAATTTAATATTTTTCAATTAACCTGTGTATGCTAATAGAAAATTTATTGAATGTGGCTTGTACAAAATTATATTGTTAGAGTCCAATACGAAGACTTCGAAAATTCCCGCCGATGTCCAAAATCCTGGTTGCAAGGTGTATTTCCACTTGGTGCAGCGGTTACAGGGACAAGAAAATGGTTCAAATGGCTCTAAGCACTATGGGACTTAACTTCTGAGGTCATCAGTCCCCTAGAACCTAGAACTACTTAAACCTAACTAACCTAAGAACATCACACACATCCATGCCCGAGGCAGGATTCGAACCTGCGACCGTAGCGGTCGCGCGGTTCCAGACTGTAGCGCCTAGAACCGCTCGGCCACAACGGCCGGCGGTTACAGGGACACAGAAATGATTTGTTAAAGACGGAAGTGTGAGGAATAAATCATCAGACTTGGCATTACTTTTTATTTTACCTGAAACAAACACGAAAATAACTAATTTTTCATGCATTTGAAGAAGACTACTCCCCTACTCAGCAGTCAACGCGTCGGACAGGAATTCTCTAGAATGAGATTTTCGCTCTGCAGAGGAGTGTACCTGATGTGAGCATATCAGCGCACACTCCGCTGCAGAGTGAAAATCTCATTCTGGAAACATCCCCCAGGCTGTGACTAAGCCATGCCTCCGCTATATCCTCTCTTCCAGGAGTGCTAGTTTTGCATGGTTCGCAGGAGCGCTTCTGTAAAGTTTGGAAGGTAGGAGACGAGATACTCTAGCAGAAGTAAAGCTGTGAGGACAGAGCGTGAGTCGTGCTTGGGTAGCTCAGCTGGTAGAGCACTTGCCCGCGAAAGGCAAAGGTCCCGAGTTCGAGTCTCGGTCCGGCACACAGTTTTAATGTGCCAGGAAGTTTTAGGAATTCTCTAGTCCGGCGGTTGCTAGCGTCCGTACAACGATGCGGGATCGCACAGAACATTGCGGGGATTCCATTAGCAGTGGCCGAATCCTCAGCTGCGTATTTGGGGGGGGGGGGGGGGGGGGCTGTGGTTACTGCTGGATAAGTCGACTAGTGGAGCACTAAGACCCGCACAAAATTTGTTGGATGGCGGTCCCTAGTTGTTTAAATGCAGAGCTCTTTTTCAATTACTTGTTCTTGTACAGGAGGGAACATTTGAAACGTTACTATGTGCTTAGTGCAAAATACTTGAATATTGTGGTCGGACGTGAGAGACCGGAATCTTGACGGCGGGTATGTCTGCCCTCACGTTCCGAAGCGGTGCAACATCGGACCATTATTCGAATGCCTCAGAAAGGTCGATACCGCACGACTCTACCATCCGGCCAAATGGGGGCGCATAATGACGCCATTTCCAAACTCTGTCAGTTGCTCATAACGCTGTCTCACACAGGTACGCGACGTCTCCGTGTCCTCCACAGTGCTCACTCATATGTGACCCTGTTCACGCCACTTACGGCTAGGCGTATGTAACAAGGACGTTCAGTAAGTAATGCTACACATATTTTTCTCTGCGTGTGGCTCAATGCAGGATGTAATCCGCGGGAAGCAGTACATGGATGACGGGGAGGTCAGTAGAGTCATTTTCGACCGGTAGAGTGGTTCCATGAGAGCATACAGACTCTCCTAGTAAGGTGGCGTAAGGCCGTCACATTAACAGAGACACGTCAAAAAACAGGGCTTTGTAGCTAAAACATTGGGGAATAATATTACGTACTGGAATCCTGAATAAAACCAATATGTTTTCAGAAAAAAAGATGTGTTGCGTTACTTATTAAACTCCCTTGTCTAATGTGTGTTACTGTTCCACGTCTGTTCTCTTGAAGCTCTCCACATCATAAAGTTTATCGTGAATGCAGTAATAATAATAATACGCCACATGTAACTAACTAACAAACCCTCTGCATTATTTCTCCGCGTATTCTTTCCTTAGCGGGCGTGTGATTCTACTTTCCGAGTGGGTGCGCGCCGAAGCCAGTGCACGTCCGCTTGCTCTTCCCTCGGGAGGGTCGGCGACATCAAAAAGCGCCTCTCGAGTTTCGGCCATATTTCTGCGCATATTGTTCGGCGGGAAAATAGTGATTCCGCGCGATTGGCTCGGCCGGTGCACAAAGCCGACACAATCCCACCGGCAGCGCTGAATGCGCGCCCCGTCCCGCGACGAGAGACCGCCCGCCACCCTTTGTGGAAGACGAGGCCGCTTGTCTTGTCTTGTCTCGTCTCCTCTTGTCTCCTCTGCTCGGCCCTTGTCTGCGCTCGCTGCCGCCCAAGTTTCGGCTGCGACGGCGGCGGGTCTCGGGGGACGTGAGAACGGTCGTCGTACCCGCGCCGGTTTTCATAACGACTGTCTCCGTTCCGTAGCGTGGCTCGAAACTCACACATAGGCAGATTATAACACCGAAAGTGCATCAAATTAGAACTGTGGACACTCTGCGTAGTTCCTGGTGGTCGGGGGTTACATAAAAACTCGTTAAAGGAGGGGCGCTGTGGTCAGTAAACTGTACTCGCGTTCGGGACGACGAAGGTTCAAATTAGTGTCCGGCCGTCCAGATTTACGTTTCTCGTGACTTCTCAAAATCACTCCAGGCAGCTTCACGGGTGGTTCCTCTGAAGAACATGACCGATTTCCTTTTCTATCCTCCTCTAATCCGAGCTTTCTCTCCGTCTGTGATGATATCGTTGTCATCGGCGCGTTAAACACTTTTTCTTTAGTAAGAGACATATACAGCTGGCAAACTAGTGGATCTCAATCTAAAATAATAAGCATCAGAGAAACTAAACTTTCCAGATAAACCCTTGAACGATTCGATACCGGAAAATAACCAAGGTCGAAACAACTGTTCTTTTTTTCTTTGTCTTTTTTACTGATTCATTGAAGAAGATCGAAATGCGTTTCCTCCCATCAGTCGTTCTACGAACTTCAAAATGAGAGATATCTAAACAATAGCAGGACAGATAATCGACTAAAACTGATCGACCGATGAAAGGCTACTGGACTTGAGTGGGTACCTATAGTCTGTTCTACACAGGATATGGAAAAGAACTTGCTCCTCTTCTAGAGGCAGTCAACTGTTAGATGCTAGAGGACCAAACAGTTCCTAATGATTGGAAAAGTGCTCCTTCATTCGAGTTTTCAAGAAGTGTGTTGGAACAGATACAAAATGCAGTCTTTGTAAAAATGTGGGAAGGAATCCATACTTAATGAGCTTTGTGACGTCCATATAGATATGCCTAAAAGTATTGAGGAATTGGAAACTAGTTCTGAACATCAATATGGAAATAAGTTTAAAACTTAGAGGTGACTAGGGAGTAATTGAAGGAAAACCCCTAGAGACTTACTGGCTGAGATGAGAGGTAAAGCAACGTTTATTTTTATTTGTGTACTAGCTGAGTACTCACTATTGCCTGAGTATATATTTATTCCAATTCTATTAGCCCACCTCCTCCTTTTCCCTTTCTTTGGTCATCTCCTCCATCATCCTCTCTGTACTTCTCCCTCTCTTTCTGTCCACCTCCTCCACCACCCCCACCTCACAGTTAATCTCCTCCTGCCCCTCTCTCTGTCCATTTCCTACTCCCCCTCTGTCCATTTGCTACTCCCTTGTCCATCTGCATCTCCCCACTCATTCTGTTCACCTGCTCCTGCCTCCACTGCCAGCCTGCTCCTTCCCCATCTCACCATATCCTCAACCCCCCCCCATCCCCTCTGAGTCTGTCTCCTCCTGCCCCTCTCTTTCCTCCTGACTCCCCTTATCTCCTCCTCCCATTCTCTGTCCATCACCTTCTCCCCTCCCTCTTTCAAACTCCTTCTCTCCCCCCCCCCCCCCCTCTGTGTGCTTCTCCCGCTTCTACCACTCCATATCCTCCTTCCTCCTCTCGCTATCCATCTCCACCTCTTTCTCTCCTCTGTCCATCTGCTCTTTCACTCTCTCTGTCCATCTCCTTCTCATCCCTTTCTCTGCCCAATTCCCCCTCCCCATGTCCATCTCATCTCCTCCTCCCTCATCTCTGTGTCCATATCATCCTTTCCTATCTCTATCTGTTCATCTCCTCCTCTCTGTTCTCTATACACATTATCACCCCTCCCCCCCCCCACTCAAATAAAAGGTTGCTCGCTCTTACCCCTACAATATTTCTTTCCAGACACTAATATGTTTACCACATTTGGTAGAAATCGACCCATGGGTTTGGGATGAGCTTTTCAGGCGCAGCTTTGCCAAAGTACACACGAGTCACAAACATTTTGCATATATTTTACATACTTCACACATTTTTGAGCACATATTTCATCTGTAGCTATAGACAATTTCTTTCTGCAATTTCGATTTCATGCAGCTCAGTACGTCATATCTTCTGAAAAATGTGTGGATACTGTATTTGAAACATGTTATGAATAGAGTAACACAGAAGTAATAAATTTAGATGTCATTCATTATGGGGCAGATTTTCACATATCTCAGTGTTTAAGGTACCACATATCCCGAACTATGTGTCGTACAGTGATATAATCTTGTGAATAAATTCAGCGGCATATGTGGATTCTATACGCGAAATGTGTTGTGAATAGAGTAAGTTTCAGAGAAGTAATAAGTTTGAACGTCATGGATGATGTGGCAGTTTTCCACGAATCTCAGTGTTTATGACGTCGCATCTCCTCAACTATGTGTCGTACAGTCATACAATTTTGCAGGTACGTTCAGTGTTATATGTGAATAATTTCTGCAAAGTGTGTCGTGAATACAGTCAGTACTAAAGTAGGAATAAATTGAAACGTCATGCCCGTGAACAGAACTAAACATTCTCCTTTCGTCATTTTGTGGAGGTTGTTATTGAGAAAAAGTTTCGCAAAGGTTTGAAATAATATGTAATGTTTGTTGCAAGTCACTAAGTACTCTCATTAGCAAATACTACCTGAACAAATTCTGCCAATTAGCGCGTCGTAAGTTGCACTACTTTTTCACCCCCCCCCCTTTCTAAGGTAGTTGGTTCCTATCACCACAGCGATTCTCTCCAAGCAGTGAGTGTTATGTGTAGCAATGTACCAAGTCTGGTTGAAATTGGTCAAGTGGTTTAGGAGGAGATATTGAACATATGGACATACATGTATACATACATACTCACACACATTTCTTCTTTTTTTTTAGAAATGTGTGTATATATTTATCAGGGCAGTATATTGCACGTATACATTTTCTTACAGTAAAGGTGATTTGCATATACCGAGAGGCCTACTTATTTGTTACCTTGTGAAGTTCATACAAATTATGAAAATGGGTGTATGTAGATATATAAGTGTGTACGTAAAAGTATGTATGTATTTTCCACACCTCCTCCTAAGCTACTAGACTGATTTCAACAACACTTGGCACACATATCACTTGACGTCCGCAAAGAATGACTCTGAGGCCAACAAAAACCCACCTGTCAAAGGGGTGGGTGTCGCAGTGAAAAAGCAATGTAGCCCACGATGCGAGAATACCCATATTTTAGTCATCCAGTATTTGAGAATGAGAGCAGTTACAGACTTACAACAAACTTTGTCACATAATTTAAACCTTTACGAAATATTTTTTCACTGACGACCCCACAAAATGACAAGAGAAAAAAAAATTATTGCTCACTACATTTTCCCTGTTCATGCAGTAAAACTGCTGCATCAATCTTCACATTTTAATTTACTACTTTATTACTGTTTGAAGTACTCACGACACATTTTGCATACAGTATTCACATATTCCATTGAATTTACCCGCAAAATTATGCCATTTTACCACCTGTCGTTCAGGATATATGACGTTACAAACACTGAGATAAGTGAAAAACTGCCGCATCAAGCATGACATTTTTATTTGTTACGTCCTTACTACTAACCCTGTTCGTGACATAATCTCGCTGCTTGGCAATCCTGTTGTAGCAGCTTCTCTCATAATGCGGCCTCTGGAAAACGAGGTCCAGACCACTGTGCTGCGAATCGTTTAATGTGGTGTGATAAGAGCCTGCGCTTGTGCGGAATCTTTGTTCTTACAAGCTGTGCCATCTGGTCACAACACATTTGAATAGAGCATTATTTTTCTCTAGGGGTCGTCTACTTAGAGAGCTATGGAAGGAGGAGTCAGTCACAGATACAGATTTCTGTATCCCGTGAGGTATTACACAGCTTCATTGTCTGCCGGAATTATTTCCTGTCTTTCTAAAAGCGAGGGGCGAACATTCTGGACCCGCTTAATGCGGGGCGAACGCCCTCCTTTCTAAGAAGTTGAGTGCATCGCTTTGGTTAGTCTTAAAAAGCAGCAGAGAGTGGAAGTCTGTAGACAGTTTTCACGAAATACGGAAGTGGAGAGAAGCGTATTGGCTGAAGTGAAAACATATGCCTAACTGAATTGGTAGAGTGCAACTCAGAAATAAGTGCGTAGCAGACAGACGATTCGTTAACAGTAAAATTTTTATTAGGTGGAGATTTAGTTATCATGTCAATAACGATAACATTGTCCAGCGTTCTGCAGAGCCATTTTCATTGACACACATGAATTGCTGTGACTTGTGGAGAGGACAGAGAAGTCTGTTTTGGTTAAGTGAACAGTACGGCTGAGGATTCGGAATACTTGGACACAGGATTCTGAAAAGCACATTTCGCCTCGAGATCTTGAGGGAGGCACTTCGTACTAAGAGGCTGAGAAGCTGTATATACAGAAGTGATATTACTTGAAGCAGCAGATAATGTACAGCAGACAGCAGCTGAGCATGGCGGTCGCAACTTTCTACATTCCCGTATGCAGATTATAGTGAAATATTGCAGCTTAGCCGAGCAGGGTATGAGACTTACAGAGCGCGTGTAGGCACGTTCTTTGAGTCCAATATGTTCTGCCAATCTTATACCTTTCTCAAGTACCTGAGTGTTCATTCCTGACTCGATCGGTGATGTTATTTGCGTTGTCGCATGTTTATTTATGCGGCACAACCAGCCAATCACTAGGTCTCAACCACGGCTTTGTCCTTCCATATCTCATTGTAAGATTCCAGTTTTGTCTCATTTACCTAACCTGTCCGATATCTGACAGATCATTCCAGAACAATTGCAAGTTAGTAATTATTAGTATTCATGTTCTCTGGATTTTTCAAGTTTAAGCAACTCCAATGAATAAGACTCATTTGGGTATGTGTCAGTAAAAGACTTCATAATAAATAGAGCGTAGTTTGGATTAGTGTTTCGTTTCACAGATGGTTCCCCTTTTTGTTACCTTGCATGAGGTGCGGCACCCAGGTCTCATGTTTGTTAGGGTCACCCCTGTCATATCAGTTATTCATTGGGCTACAGTTCTCATCAAAGCATATGATCTGATGGAACGCTATCTCACTATTGGGCAGTTCAACCGACGGGGATCATTCTCACATCACAGTGAATCTCACAGTTGACCTCTCAGCCTAGAATCGATGCTTGCTCAGCCAAGCTATTGTGGTGCTTCGTAAGGCTGTGTTCCACAACAGTAAATTTTTCTGGTTGTCTGTCCTTTATGCGCCTCGCATTTTAAATGTTGGGGGGAACGCTGGGAAACGGTTTGAATATACTATCCCATGTAGTTACTCAACATTCTCATGTGCTACCATAAATGGTTTGAACTCTGAGGTCATGACTATCCCTCACAATATGCAACGTTCCTATAAGATTATTTGCCGGCCGGAGTGGTCGAGCGGTTCTAGGCGCTTCAGTCTGGAACCGCGCGACCACTACGGTCGCAGGTTCGAATCCTGACTCGGGCATGGATGTGTGTGATGTCCTTAGGTTAGTTAGGTTTAAGTAGTTCTATGTTCTATGGGACTGATGACCTCAGATGTTAAGTCCCTTAGTGCTCAGAGCCGTTTGAACCATTTAAGCTTATTTGATTTGAATTGCTTTTCATTCTGTGTTCGTAACTTGAATGTCCTGTTATTATGGAGAAGTAATCATTAAGGAGATGAAAATTACAAGCAATCTGTATTTTTGCTTCTTGGAAAATATCACGAGATAACGATAAGGCAAGCGAAACCCTTTATTTATTCCGGCATCCGTTTCGGAGCAAGTAAACAGCCCGCGAAAATGCAATAGCAGTGCCGCAGAAGCAGCCCATCAATCATACTTAGGAGGCGGGCGCCATCTTGAGCCAGCTTTCCCTCTCCCCGTCCGTCGCTTGTCGTGTAGCGCGCGCTCGCCGCGGGCTCCGGCGAGACTTTTTATCGAAACATCCTCCGCGGACGACGGCAGTCCGGCACACAGCCAGATGGCCGCCTGCGATTTGCGATTTTTGTTTTCCTGCCCCTCCCCTTCCTTCCTGCCTCTCTTCCTCTCCGCGGCCTGTCCTGTTATTAAGAACGCGCAACCGCTAGCGCCCGATACTGCGAGGATATTTCAGGATGTTTAATTAGGAAGATAGGTCGGCGCGGTACGCGCGGCGTTTGTCGAGGATGCCCTGGGCGGGTAGAAACGCCCCCGTCCGGACTCTTTCTTATCTTCGCCGGCCGGACGCCTCAAACTATCCTCCCCTGCCCCCTCCTCACCCTCTACCCTCCCCCCCCCCCCCCCTGTCCATAAGGTCTGTAGTGCGTCCACCGCGTGACCGCCCATATACTGGTGCGCGCCGCGTTATTTGTTTTATCTGCGGTTTGTTTGACGAAACGGACAGGCGGAACGCGGCGAGAGAACGTGAGCCGCGGCGACTGCCCCGGGGCTTTCTCTCCTCCTCGTCCTCCTCCTCCTCGTCTCCCCTCTCTGACTCTCTCTGTCTCCGCTTCTCTCCTATTCCGTCCCGAACGGCCTTCCCGGCTAGCAACAATACGACGAAACAAAACACGCCCGCCAGTAATTCCTGCTCCCCACGACGCGGCGCCGCCTGTCGGTCCATCCGTGCGTCCCCGGACAAACCAAACACTGCATCTGGAAGTCGAAGGGGTTGCGAGCGAGCGGCCGACCGCAGTTATACAGACAGAATAATTTAATAAGGAGCGGCCGACCCCCGGGGGCGCGGCGGCGTGCGCGCCGACTGCAGACCATCCTCCGACGCTGAGTTTCTCCCCCGCGGCGCCTCCTCGCCGCCGTCCGGCCGCTTGCGGAATCAGATCGGCAGCAATAGGGACCTGCCATTGTGCAGTGCGTGGGCGGGGACCGCCTTTTTGTGTGGCGTGTGTGTGTGTGTGTGTGTGCCGGCATGTTTTCCGTGTGCGAACAATGGCAAGGATCCGCCCGAGAGCCGGCCGCTCGCTACTCCGCCCTATCGGCGGGTGCGATGATACAGGCCCGAGTCGAGACGTGCGCCGGTCATTACCGTGGGAAGCTCTCGGGCACGGCTGCTTTCTCGCGTCGTCGCTCCGTCTGCAGGCGCCATGTGCTCGAAAGGATCCTCTCTCTCTCCCTGGAAGACAACGTTCATAAATGCGGCAAATAAACGAGTATCCAGTCGACTCCATTGTTTTATAAAGCTGAAAGCCAGTCGTAATAACGCTGCGTGTATGATCCAAAGGCACTGTTAGGAGGGGCAGTCAATATGTAATGAACACAGTTTCGGTTGGAAAAATGCCGAATTTGGTGTGGGACATGGTGGAAAATTTCCACTTCAGCCCCTATGGTTTCATTAAGCTCCAAACGATGGCGACCCTGTACTCAGCCTTCAAACTGGTTTCTATAACGGAGGAGCGTTCAAGCGGATAGCTTTCATTGAGCTTCTTTCGACAGAAAACAAGGGCATCGCAGATGTTCGTAGGCGATTGCAGAATATTAGTCAACAAAAGCTCGACGAGTCGTTGGTTCAAAATGGCTCTGAGCACTATGGGACTTAACATCTGTGGTCAGCAGTCCCCTAGAACTTAGAACTACTTAAACCTAACTAACCTAAGGACATCACACACATCCATGCCCGAGGCAGGATTCGAACCTGCGACCGTAGCGGTCACGTGGTTCCAGACTGCGACCGTAGTGGTCACGCGGTTCCAGACTGAAGCGCGTAGAACCGAGTAGTTGGGCGAAGCGTCTATCATCACCTCAACAACGTCGCGCAAACCTGTCCTACGGCCGGTGTGGCCGAGCGGTTCTAGGCGCTTCAGTGTAGAATCACGCGACCGCTACGGTCGCAGGTTCGAATCCTGCCTCGGGCATGGATGTGTGTGATGTCCTTAGGTTAGTTACGTTTAAGTAGTTCTAAGTTCTAGGGGACTGATGACCTCAGATGTTAAGTCCCATAGTGCTCAGAGCCATTGGAACCAAACCTGTCCGATCTCCCGCGTGCTGCCCGGACGCACACAGCTGTGACTTCTGCAATGCTGGAACGTGCGGAGACTTCCATTCGTGGTGATCGATGGATTACAAACAAACAACCTCGCCGATCGGCTGGACTCTCTGTTGACAGTGCTGACACACTCGTCCGCCAGTTGGGATACTCAAAGCTGTGTGGCCACGGGTTCCTTGCCGCCTAACATAAGACCATAAAGAGCAACAAAAGACATTCTGTGTGGAATTGCTTGCGTGTTATGAGGCTGTTCGTGACAATCTTTTGTCGAACATCGTACAGGCAATGAAACATGGATTCATCACTTCGAATACAAAACGGCAATCCACGGAGTGGCTCCACACCACCTCTCCTCCCAAGAAAAAATTCAAAGCCGCACGCTTATGGTGTCGGTCTTTTGGGATTCTAAGCGGGATATCGTGCCTGATGTCCTTTCTCAAGATGAATCGATCTACTCTGAAGTGTATTTGGCTACCCATAGGAAATCAAAGAAACGACTTCAGCGTGTCGCCACAAAAATTCAAATGAACTCCTCCTTCTGCATGACAACGCAAGGTTTTGCACAAATCTGCGCACCGGAGAGAACTCACAAAACTTCATTGGACTTCCCGGATCTCGCTCCTTCAGACTTCCATCTGTTTGGTGCAATGAGGGATGCATTCGGCGGGATAATGCGGAAGTTGTTGATACACCAAGAGGTTGGCTGCGAAGTTGACCAATACAGTGGAACCATGCGTGCATACAGACCCTTCAGTACGGTAATGTAAGGCCATTGTACTCATGGTCTATGGGTTTGCCGTCACGGTAGTTCAGCGTGTTCGGCCAGAGCTTTAACTGTCCTCTGTACTAAAATTTTTAAAAAATAAAATTAAAAACCTAAGTGAATGGATGAACGATTAATTTGAACGGGTGTCATGGGGCATCAGCCCCGAACGAATGCAACTAATAATAACTAGCAAAATGAGATAAAAAAGGGGTAGGATCTTCGATTAATAATCAACATGTCCTCAGTCCTGGGTTCGAAACCCACCACAGCGGAAATTTTGATTAATAGTCGGCATTCGCGATCGAAGACTTTACGGCACAAGAAGTCAACCTCTTTCTGCCAAGTGCCTTACCAAATGGGCGAAAGAGCGGACCGAGGTCCAGGCCATTCTCTTGATCTTGGGGTGATAAAATGCCCCTAAAGGTGGAAGAATCAGCAATGGTCAACGGCATGAGATTGCAGAAGGCAATGGAAGCCACTGCATTAAAGACAGATAACATGTATCCACAGGACAAGTGGCTTGTAGTTGAAAAATGGGTCATGATGATCTCTCCATTGGCAAAAGATTCCAGAATATTCCCCATTCGGATCTCCGGGACGGGACTGCCAAGAGGGACGTGGCCACGAGAAAAATATTGAATAACCAATGAAAGGACAGAGATTGGAATATATCCAGCAAATAATTGAGGAAATAAGTTGCAAGTGTTATTCTGAGATGAAGAGGTTGTCACAGGAGAGGAATTTGTTGCAGGCCGCATCAAACCAGCCAGAAGACTGATGACTCAAAGAGAAAGGCCATCGCACTGAATGGAAATTAAGTTCAAAAAAGTTGTTTGTAGACAGATAAATAAGGAATAATATGGTATATTGGAATCCTGAATAAAACCAACTTGTTTTCAGATAAAAGTGTTACACTGCTTATTGAAAGTCCCTCGTATTCCAGGTATTCACTCAATCCTTGCAGTCAATGCTGAATGTGCCCACTTACCTCATTACTCTCTTGATAAGATCGTGGTCGCTGTATTTTTCCTCCGACGTGAGGGGTAACCGGCTCAAAGTTCGAAAGTTGCACCACAGGGAGAAAGAATCAGATATGTGTCTGTGTTACAGTTGGATTGCTAGCCTTTGTAACTGCATCATCAAAAGAGGTAAAAAAATAACAACATTTACCGTAATATGCACACACTCAATAATATAAAGAAAGTGTAATTACATTTGTAAATGTATAGGTCATTTGAAGGTGCATATGTTGCAAAGTCTAGTACATAGAGGTGCTTCCTCGGACATCAACAACAGCTCTAACACTACTAAGCATTATGTGAAACTGAGTTTGGACAGAGATAGGGGTACGTTGTTGCTACAACTAAATTGAGGAGTTCATCAATCGCAGTGTCTGGCCAACTGCGGCGTTCCAGTCTCTCGGACCCATACCAAGATTTTTCAGTGGCTGAGAGATCTGACGAACGAGCTGGCAAGGGCAGCCAATGAAAACCGTCTGTACCGAGGTAGAACAGGATAGCGCGAGCAATAGACGGTCTTGCGCTATCTTGTTGAAAGACAGCTCCACAGAGAACACGAAGATGGAGCACAGCCACCGGTAACATCATGTCAGAAATGTAAAGGCTGCTGGCTAAGCAACCGTCTACGAGAATCAGACGTGATCGTGTTGCATACTGTAACGTATATCTAAAAAAAATGAATATGAAGTAAAATGATTGAAGTTTAATCCTCCGAAAAATAATTGTTTGGAACTGCGACACATCACACTTACCACAGCAGGAGCACATTAAAAAACGCAGATGACCAGAATTTTAATGTTAACTGGACTTAAAACCCCTACTCGGCCGAAGACGGCTCCTTGCCTGCTATTTTTTGATTTCTTTTAGAATCACAACCCGGGCCAATATCGGAAAGCGGTAAAGCGTAATGACGGAGGGCCGTAATTTTACGAAGTATAACGTAACGAATGATTTGCATTACACAGAAACAGTAATCGAACTCTGTAAAAAGAAATTTGGATTGCAACTGTGTGTGTCATGGCGTAAGTTCGACACGTCACCGAATCAGTCGCTTTTGAATGTAGTTAAATAGGCAGAAAAAAGGCTCTGTATGTCACTGGTAAAGAAATATCAACTGGTTCTGAATAAAAACGTAAATAAACTTAGATACCATTTTGTGTTTGGAGGAGGTCCGCCTTGAACAGAACACACCTTTATCTCCTCTTTCATTTCCCAGACATGTTTCACTTAAGCTTCAGCATCATCAGTGGGCTTTTATTTTCTTTATATTAAAAAGTAAGTATGCTCTTCTCTGCTTGTAAACATATGAATTTGAGCTTTTAAGACAATTTGAAGAACAGACAAAGTTCTACTTATAGGGTATAGTTGCTCAAGTCGTAACTCTTAAGGGAGAATTACTGTATTTGCAGGGTAATTTAAATATCACAATTTGTTTTGCGTACAATGAATGTTTATTTCTTAGGCTGTAACTTCCCCATCCCTTATCGACCTTAATGACAGTAAAAATTAAACCGCGTGCACCTAATGGAAATTTGGGAAAAGCAATCGTCACCGAAGTTAATTTGTCGGTAAAGAGAGAGGAAAGGGTTACATCTAAATGAAAGGAAAAATGCATATGAAATTGGTGGAAATTAATTTTGGGAAAAGGGTAAAATTAATAAAGAAAGTAAATGCCCGGTCGTTACGTTAACAATTAATTGGCGTTATTACTATTCTGTGAAGCCCGTACCACGTTAGTATGATACTGGTTTCCGTCATTCCTGTTATTATTTGCATTGTACCGATTGTCATTACGGTCCGAACCAGTAGTGTTATTGTTGCGATGGTTGCGGTATGCATTATTTCCATGGTTATTGTTGTTGTGGTACCCGTTGCTGTTACCGCGGCCTCTACCATTGTCGCGATTATTGCGCCAATTGTCCTCGTCCTCAACTCTTTCCAGGAAATCATTGTTTGTCCTGTAATTGCTTCCTACGTATCATCTGGAAGCTTCTTGTAGAGTTCCCAGACTATTTTGGATTCCGTGCGGCGATCACGCAAATATTCCAACTTGCGGATCCAGCCCTCACAAAACTCTTTCATCGCTCCACGCAAATTCGCATCGAAAGGCCTCGATACGACAAATTCGCGCCAGACACGTTGTTGTTTTTGCTCTGACCAGTATTCAGCCAGAAACAAATTTATAAACTCGTCAAATATAAGGTTCGTGCTGTTGAGGCTTAAGCCCCAACGCTTGGCATCACCAGCCAGCACGTCAATAACCGCATTAATTTTTCTCTCATTAGTCCATGATCTGGGTAAAACTCTTTCACAATTTTTAATGAAATCCGTCGCGTGTATACCGGCTTTTTTCAAGGGGTCGAACCGCTCCTATTTCATCAACAATTCCGAATTATGTGCACAGATTGGCACATAGCTCTGTTTTTCGTCAAGTTTCTTTTCTAATTCCGACACTCTCGTAATTACTTGGCGAGTGGTTGTCGCAAGCGTTTCCACTTCCCTCTTTTTCTCTTCGCAGGTATTAGCCTGCTTCCTCACTTTAGTATCTACTTCAGATACTAAAGACTTTAAAGTGTCCACCTTCTGTTGATCCTCTTTTTTCACTAATTGAATTTGTTCTATCACCTTATTCTCGATGATCGGAGCAACTGCTTCTCCTACACTTTTCTCGATTCTGCTAATTTCGGAATCAAAACGAGTATTTATGCTCGCAATTTCCGCCTGAACACCTATCATTTCCTGTTTAAGATTACCGATTTCGGTATTAATCACAACAATATCTTCTTTGATTTTATCAACTTTTGTGTTAACAACTCCAACATTGTTGTTAACAACATTAATAGCTTTGCTCTGATTGTCTAGCTTCCTGTCAATTTTTTCAGACTGAGCTTCTTGCTTGGCAGATTGAGCTTTAATTTCTGCCGATTGAGTTTCTATCTTGCTAGACTAAGCCTTGATTTCGTTGATCAAAACATTCAATAAATCAGTTAAATTCCCGGAAACCAGCGGTTTTACTTCCGTAGCGGGTGCCTCTTTAATTGTCCCCCCGTATTCGTCATCAAGGGGTTCAGAATTGATTTTCACTTCCGATTCCGAAACATTTTCTAAAGTTTGGAATTCCATTTATGCTCTTTGTTGCGTTTCGGCGGTCACGTTTTCATGCTAACCGCCTGCCCCTGAACAATTGGTTCCGCGGTGCGCGTTTCCCACTGCTCGACCGATTGTTCCGTATCCAAGTCTACCAAATTTTGGTAATTGTTGCCTTATCTCATTTTAATAATTTTCAATATAAATGCCAAATCTCAGATCTAATTAGGATTCCTCCCACTACTTATTCCCGCTGACGTAACGACCTGTTCGTAACCAGTACTTTGTTACGAGATTCGCACAACGCAAAATTCGTGTCCAGAAGAACCTCAAATCCGAGATTGTCCTGTCACCAGGTCGCCACGTGTAACCTCCCCCTCACGTATCGACCTTAATGACAGTGAAAAATTAAACCACGTGCACCTAATGGAAATTTTGCAAAAGCAATCGTCACCGAAGTTAATTCGTCGGTAAAGAGGGAGGAAAGGGTTACATCTAAATGAAAGGAAAAATGCAAATGAAATTAGAGGAAATTAATTTTGAGAAAAGGGTAAAATTAATAAAGAAAGTAAATGTGCGGTCGTTACGTTAACAATTAATTGGCGTTAATTAGATATTTGAGATTTGGGGAAAATTAAAGTCGCCAGTCCTATGGACAACAACTATAATAACTGAAAAAGAAAGATTAATACACATATAATTAGCACTAAAAGCGTGGCAACTGAAGGTTAACACTTGTTGTGTGAAAACTGAATGTTTGTCAGAAGTAATAAATTTCGCTACACTCTTACTTAATTTAGCAAAAGAATTAATAAAACCGGAAAATTGAAAGTTAATTTAGTGACCGAAATTAATAGTAAACTTTGTTTCTGAAGCATTACAAAATTCAATAAAATAAGGTCAGTCTTAGGCTACCTCAACAATAATTCAAAAGCTACTTGGATCTACACAATTTAGAAATAAGAGATTTAACTTTGAACTTGAATTAAATGATTCTGAACAATTAATAATAATAAAATTTAGTACGTACCAAACTGAGCTGCTGTCACAGGTAAGCTAAAATATGGTAACAACACTCGCACTCTTATTTTGTGCTTGTGTAATCTAAATATTGTAGCCAGCTATGAATACTTTAACTGAACTTTGAAATTAAAGCAGTGAAATGAAATGATATTACTTTAATGCTGGCTTTTGAATTTCAACGACACTCGGGTTCATTCCGTAAAAGGAAGGGACCCTGCTTGGTAATGCAATTGGGACAATGAGCAACAAAGGTTCATGCTACGTTGCTGTAATTTTGTGAGGCAAACTGAACAGTTTGAAAAGCTGAGGTCTGCCATACAGTTCTAAAACTTTACGTGCTTCCAGTCTTCCTTCTTGGTTGATTGAAGGTTTGAAGTCGTCGATCGAGGAGGTGGCGACAGTCACTCATTGTCGGCCGTCGCTGTTGCAGAAGCTGGATGTTGTCGCGCCTTCTTCTCGACAAGGTCACCAGGCGAAACGGGCTCTTGATGTGCGCCAGTTAATGCTTCCCGTCCGTGACATCGTGTCAGAAACTATCATAGCAAGTCGAGCACAATTACATGCTGCCAAACCCCGAAAGCGCGGCAACTCGCGGGAGCGTCACACAACACACCTGCTCCACCGCCCTACTCCAGCGGCAGAGTTAACACTACCAAAGATCCAAAACACTTTGGTTCTCCACACGACCTATCGATGTAATCGTTCGATAGCATAGTTTTCCCTAGGCCAGTCCCAGCGTAAAAATACAAATAATTTTGACAAAACAAACCAATTATACATCGACATATATATATATATATATATATATATATATATATATATATATATATATATATATGTATATATAGTAAAACAATTACAATATATAAAGACACAGAACTGTCATACCTTCAGGTAACAAAATAAGGAAAAAAAATTATAGTACAATAGATGGAAATAGGAGGGTATACAATTCCGGCGTTACAAGGTTATCAACATGATTCCACACAAATACAAAAATCTTTTCGAAAAATGAGTTTTTAACCTTTCTCAAGTCTGCACCTTCGGTACGATTAAGGCTCCCAGTTTCCTAATTCGTATCCTCTATAGCCTAAGTCGTACTTAGGATACGATGTCTGCGACGACATAGTAAATCTACGGAATAATGTGACGAAACTTTACAATAACAAATTGCAAACTATAAACGTAACGTTGCTCCTACAGTTACATGTAATGAAAGTACACACAGAACTTGAAATATAAATTCTTAACAAATTAAACCGCTGAAATTGGCATATTGAAGATCTGTTGGTCTGAACATAGGTATCACAGAAATAGTTCACGTACCCAGTCTACACTTTTCATACACTGAATCATGTCTTCTTCTCGAACAGTTGACATAACCAGTTCACTCTATCCTTTTTTTATTCTATTTTTTTCCGCTGTCTGTCTCTTTTTTGTAGCTTTGTGTACAGATTTATTCTTTTTATTCGAATTTCGTTTTGTTTCTGTTTTCTTTCTGTAAGGACTTGCTGTTAATTCCATTGGTGGGTTAGGTCGTTTCGTATTTTTCTTCATAACTTTTGTTATGCACGGGATCGGATAATTTGTTCCAGTAAGACTTTGTTTGTTGACTGATAATTTCGGCAATTGTTGCAATATTGTTTTCGTGCCCATATTATTGAGTCACTGTAGAAGGTCGAGACTGTTAATTGAGATGTGTTGCAACGTTAGGCGGCCCTCCAAATCATCGCGTTGCTGCTTCAGTTCCTGCAGCCGATTCTTGGTCTGATTGATGAACAATGTGTACAGTACGAACTACAAAGTCCGCTTCTTTGACGACAATTCTATCATCTGGCCATAAGACTGTTGTCTTAAAGCCGTTTAGCGATATGTTTAAGCAAACCTAGGAGTTCTGTAATGTTAGTTCAGTGCAAGAATTTGAACGTAGCCACGAAGATTCCACCCCACTGAAGCTGTCTTTTCAGTGTTTTAAACAACCATCTGTCCAATGGCTGTAGCCGATAAGTGGTGTGAGCAGGAAATGACAGCACGATTATGCTATAATCACGTGCCAGCTGAACTGCCTCTTAGTTTTCGGTCCCTTTACTCTACTTTTTTTCGTTTTATGAAATACTTGCCATCGGACCGACAATTCTAATGTCATCTATCCATTGGTCGAACATCAGAATATTTTGTTTGGTGGAGTTCCCCTATTAAAGACATTAGTCGTTCTACTGCGTTTAAATATTAACATCGGATGTGTGAATTGGCCTTTTGCATTCATTGCACATACACATGTCGTCGTAAGACTCCTTTCTCCTCTTGTGGTTGCGCCCACTTGGCGTTTGCCTTTTCTGGTAATTACCTTAGACGGATTGTGAACTGTGGATAGTGAGGTTTCATTCAAGTTATATATTTGGTCAGCAGTAAATTAATATTCATCTAGAATTTCCTCTTGTTTATCATTAACGCGCTCTTTATTATACCCCTTCCTTCGTGTCATCGATAATGCTTCGGGAACTCGCAAGGATAAAGCAATATGATCTTGGATAAAGATGTAATACCATGTCTTTATTAAAACGATGCGGTAGATTATATGTCTAAGCATGTTGGTAGACAAGTTTTCCTAATTTAGTAATAGTCAGTCTGAAGAAAATAGACTCTAAGTTAATTACATGCTATGCTAATTCATCTTCCATTTCTCCCCTCTTATTTTTAGGTCCTCCAAATTTTTATGTTTTATTTAAGCCCTTAAAATGACGAAGCAATTTAGGCTTTGGTACATTATATCTTCTATATGGTTTAATATAACGAGTTTCACCATACTTATGTTTCAGTAAAGTTTCGACCGTATCCCCCTATTACCACTTATTGTACTCTCTCTTCGTCCTATTAAACGAACTATTTTTAGTTAGCCTAAGTCGTACCGGTACTATTAACGAATTTTTAATGGCTCAACTTAGCAGTGAGATCTCTACGATTTCAAACCAGAATTATTGGTATAACTTCAAAGTTTTCTACCGCTTGATTTAGCTCAAATGGATGGCAGAGACCGCAAAAAATATAAATGATACAAAACAATTTCGTTACCCTTATATTATTCTCTCAAACCGCTTATAAATGAGCGACAAAATGTTGTAAGAACATCAAACGAACTTAACTGGTAATTATTTTTCGGTTACGACAGCCAGCGGTTCGCTCATCTGTTTTTGATTGCTCGAACGAATGTTTAGTTCAGTTTTACACCACTTGAGATCGCATTTTATGAAAGTGGGAAAAGACATTACAGCAGTAAGACTTAGGTTATGGTACCACTAACGCAGCTTTGTCGTATGTCTTGTTGCAATATGCTTTGGTTTTCCTAGGTTTTTATGTTTTTAAAACATTTCTTTTCTTTCGCAGTTTGTCATCTGCAACTATATAGAACTTTATACGGAAAAGTAATTTACCTTGAAATTTCACGCCGGGGAATGTTATATAGTTAAATCTAAATTTATTCATGATGTCAATAAATATTTCTAAGATTTAGAATATGATTTCCTAGTTCCAAATGAAATTTGCATAGTTCAATAATGAGTTAACGCTTCTTTGTATGTAGGCATCCAGTCAATTTCGGATTCTGCTTGGCGTGTTAAGCTACAAGTGACATATTGTTTACACGGACATGTGTATATTTAGATATTAAATTATGTGAAAAACAGATTCTGTTGAATGCCAAATAGAAGTAAAGATAAAACTGTGCAGAGGAAATGTATTCGCTATTGCAAATATCAACCACAATCGGCTGTGTATTGGAACGACGACAGTTGAATTTTGCGCTACACCGTGACTCGAACACGCTTTACGAGAGCGGTCGCCTTAAACGGCATTTTTTGTTTGTTTGCGTTTTGTTCGTTATTGTTTGTTGTATTTGGTCGTAGCGGAAGTGACATGACATCCGTTGAAGTTTGTTGTTGATCCCTCCGTTCAGTTTTTTTATTATGGAGACCAATCAGCCCTCTGACCGACCGCGCTGAGCTACCGTGTCGCCAAAACACTTCGGCTGTCGTGCACGAATCACGACCAGACCCAAACTTCAATATGTCATCGTCATTATATCACAACCTGGACTCGTAAGTTACGTATACTCCCGTACGGGAAGGACATGTTTATTGAGAGTCCAGAGCCAGGTACTGGCGAATAAATACGAAATAACAGGACTTGTGTTATTAAGAAGTACAATGCAATGTTTGTTTATGCGTGCATATTCGAAGGCACTGCTGTTTCGTCTAAAACTGTGTTTTTCTGATGAGGGTCCCCCTCGATAAACAAATCTATTTGTAAGCAAACACGGCCAGAAGAGCCTCGATCTCAAGATGATTACACAGTATTATTATCAAAACAAAAATTTCAGACAAGACGGAAATACATCCTTACATGAAGACGATCGCGAGACGAAAGGATGACAAATAAGAGAATTAGTTCCTTACGTTGTTTTAAAACAGAAGATGAGTGATGATCAAACACAGATTCGTTTAGTGCAACGATATATAAGTTCGGTTAGATACTCAAAATGATCGGATCGCTGACACTCCGAACACAGTGATTCGCTATCGCACCTAATGGCAGCCTACGGTATCACCTCTGGCGCTAGTCCTGTGTGACAAAGACGAATGAGTTTGCCAAGATGCTTCTACTCGGACCTCCCACACACGGATACGTCCATTGCGATCTGTCCACAGAAGTGGCACTTTACTCTTCTGCAAAGACGGCGAGGTGCCACTGCTTTGGACGGTATTGTCGCTGGCCTGGCCTTTGGAAGCCAACTGCTCTCTGCTGCCTCGTCAACAGAAGCCAGAGCAACGGTCGCCGTGCTGATGATCGGTGGTGCTCAGACTTGGTAGCCATCTCTGTGATGACACTTTTCGTGTTGCAAACAAGCCCAGTTCATTAAAGTACGCGAGGTGTCTCTACAGTCCTCCCCAGTCCGTCAGCGTACAAAGTCACTTTTGCTGCCAAACAGGTGGTTAGTGGCAGGTACCGGCGGCTAAAACTTCGGCTGTCTATTTCCAGACGCAGATTACTATTCTAGATTTGTTCTTCAAGACACCCTCTACAACCTCTCGAAGTTTGTGACAACATTTCTGGAAATTAAGGTTTTGAACATGGCTTTAATTTTATTTCTGGACACCCTGTACAGCCGACAACATAATGAACTTTCATTTAAATAATCTGTATTGTGCCTCTGGCATAATCGGTTTTAGGTGAATACTCATTGCCTGGACAATGGACGTGGACGTGACGGCGGCGCGATCCAAAGGAGATCCAAGTAAGTGGACACGAAATGCGAGGCAGGTGGCATAGTCAAATATTCAGATACAGTCTAAGCAAAACAATTTTATCGACCCGAGAGCCACGTATGGCCCCGTTAACCATAATAAGTTAATATCAAAAAACTATAACACCACGATGGATTACCAACTGTCGCATTTCATCCAGTAACAGCTGCAGAACACACGCTACTTTGTTACGCTGCGTCCTCGCCCCACTGATGTACAACATATACCCCAATGACCAGCCGACTAGTACAGATGCTCGCTCCTTCATCTGCGCTGATGATGCACTCAAAACATTTAAAGAGGTGGAAAGAAAACTGACAACAGTGCTTGAGAATCTACTGACGACTATGACGATAACAACTCAAGCGAAACCCAGCAGAAACCCAGGTCTGCTGTTTTCACCCGCGCAGTAGAGAGGCCCAAAGGAAACTCAACATAACTTGGAGGAGACAGGGTTTCTCTCACTGCGACACACCAAAATATCTTGGAGTCAAACTCGACCGTGCTCTCACCTTCAAGGATCACTGTTTGGACACAAAGATGAAAGTGAGTGTCAGGAACAACACCATCCGCAAGCTTACAAATAATAGATAGGGAGCACAGCCCACAGTTCTCCGTACGCCAGCTCTAGCGTTATGTTTCTCCACTGCGGAGTACTCGGCACCTGTATGGCAAAAGTCCCCCCATACAAAATATAAAAATATAAATCTGAATGAGACGCGACGCATCATAACAGGCTGCCTCCGCCCAACTACCACAAACCAGCTGTACCAATTTATGGGCATAGCCCCTCCAGACATCAGAAGGAGAACAGCTGTAGAAATTGAGAAACACAAACAAGAAACAGATCCCATGCACCCAATGTTTGGGCACCACCCCAACCTAAAACACTTAAATCAAGGAAGAGTTTTCTACAAAGAACTGATCTAACCATTTTACGGCCTAAAGCACGACGAGAAGAACTGTGGCGAAACTCGGAACCAGGGAGACCAGGGAATAGCTCCAGGGAAGAACCTACAGCCGACTTCGAACTTCAATACACGATCTAGAAAGCCTGTAATAGATTAAGATCGGGAGTATCAGGATACAAAGTACACCTGAAGAAATAGGGCTATATCATGTAATCATACCCTCCCACACTCGAACAGTCCACGGGTGTACTGCCGGTCCATAGTGTCCAACGGGCACAATATTTCGACGATCAGACATGTCGCCATCGTCAGGTGCGCGCTGACCAACTGAGCCCCTGAGAGCGGGCGCCGTATTGAATCCCCTTTCCCCGCGAGGCGTTCTCTCTGCGGTCCGCGCCCGCGCGTCAGCGGTCGCTGAGACGCTGTCGACGGCGTCTGAGGTGGCATCGGTGTAATTGCCTCGTCCGCCCTAGCCGCCCGTTCGTTTCGTTAGCTGAGCGTCTTTTTAACTAGACTCAATGCTCGCTCCCATGCCCTGCTGAGGTTGTAGCCGCTATCTCGGTTGATGAGCCCGTCCCTGGTACGAATTTCGACAGTCTCTCTAACGACTCTGTCCCAGTATTTAGATGTCTGTGCCAAGACCCTGGTATGTTGGTAATCCATTTCGTGAATTTCGGACAAACAGTGCTCTGCGACCGCCGACTTGTTGGGGTACCCAAGTCAAGTGTGCCTCTGATGCTCTCGGCAACGATCTTCGATGATGTGCACTGGTGTATCACGAAGTAGGCGAAATTAAGGGATTCTGTTAACCAAGCAGCAAAATTACGCATGATGGATGTAGCATGGAGGACATAAAAAACGGAGTCGCACTGGCGGAAAGGGCATACCTGGCCAAGAGAAGTCTACTAGTATTAAACATAGGCCTTAACGTAATGAAGAAATTTGGAGCCAGTCTTGTGTGGTAATAGAAGGTGGAACCGAAGCACTCGATCTGTGGTGTTACAGAAGAATGTTGAAAATTATGCAAAGATAAAGCAAGAATGAAGAGGTTCTGCGCAGAATCGGTGAGGAAAGGAATGTGTAAAAAACACTGACAAGAAGAAAGGAGAAGACATTCAGGAATAACTTCCATGGCACTGCAGGAACATATGTTGTTGTTGTGGTCTTCAGTCCTGAGACTGGTTTGATGCAGCCCTCCATGCTACTCTATCCTGTGCAAGCCTTTTCATCTCCCAGTACCTACTGCAACCCACATCCTTCTGAATCTGCTTAGTGTATTCATCTCTTGGTCTCCCTCTACGATTTTTACCCTCCACACTGCCCTCCAATACTAAATTGGTGATCTCTTGATGCCTCAGAACATGTCCTACCAACCGATCCCTTCTTCTGGTCAAGTTGTGCCACAAACGTCTCTTCTTCCCAATCCTATTCAATACTTCCTCATTAGTTATGTGATCTACCCATCTAATCTTCAGCATTCTTCTGTAGCACCACATTTCGAAAGCTTCTATTGTCTTCTTGTCCAAACTATTTATCGTCCATGTTTCACTTCCATACATGGCTACACTCCATACAAATACTTTCAGAAATGACTTCCTGACACTTAAATCAATACTGGATGTTAACAAATTTCTCTTCTTCAGAAACGCTTCAGGAACATATAGAGGGGAAAAACTGTAGAGGAAGAAAGAGGCTGGACTACGTCCAGCAAATAATTGATGGCACTCTAAGATGAAGATGTTGGCAGGGGAGAGAGGAGAGGAATTCGTAGCGAACCGAATCAAACTAGTCACCAAACTGATGACTCAATAAATAAATAAACGAAATAAAATACGATATCTGATCACCACTGAATGACATCAAGAAAAATCTAGCTGCTGGTTTCACTGAAGAATGGACGTTGTGGAAAACTATGAACTTGTTCAGAACAGGGGTTGTAAGGTTAAAAGTCAGTTTGCTGAAATGACGTTATTCAACATCATCAACTCTTTCTGACTGTGGAGTTCAGCAGTCTAAGGCACACTTAAACCAACGTAGACCGTACTCTGCAAGATGTTCCACTGATGATCTGAAGCCTGCAAGCTCTGAAGCTGTAGTAATTGCCAAATACTGCACTAAATTTTCTTAGATTCTCGTTTGTGTCCTTGTTTCTTATGTTTCAATAATCCTTTAAGTTTTTTTTAAGTAACTGTGACTGGCAGTCAAAAGCTTTTCCAATGATGAGTGTTTCCTACAAGATGTACAGATGTCTTCCAATTTTAAATTAGCAGTTTGTTTATAAGTGCCACTAAACTGTCCAGTCACATTGATGTGACCACCTGCCAAAAGCTTAAATAACCAACTTCTGCAGCGCGGATCAAATGGCTCTGAACACTATGGGACTTAACATCTATGGTCATCAGTCCCCTAGAACTTAGAACTACTTAAACCTAACTAACCTAAGGACATCACACGACACCCAGTCGTCACGATGCAGAGAAAATCCCTGACCCCGCCGGGAATCGAACCCGGGAACCCGGGCGCTGGAAGCGAGAACGCTATCGCATGACCACGAGCTGCGGACCAGCGCGGATCTCTGCGAGTCATAGTAGGTTAGTAAATGAGGATCTGGAATATATCGACATGGATGTGGCACCATGTCGACTCCAGTGCCTTGGGCAAATGCGATAGGTTTCTCACCTGAGGATCCATGGTGCCAAAAGCCCCAGCGAGATGATGCCACATATTCTCGATTGGTTTTGAGTCCAAAGAGTTTGGTGATGGGGGGAGTACGGTAGACACATCCTGGTGTTCTTCGAACCACGCACGTACACTGTAAGCTGTATGATACACTACATTGTCCTGCTGGTAGATGCCATTGTGCCGAGAAAACAAAAACTACTAGACAAGCTCAAGTATTGTGGCATGAGTGGGACAGTGCACAAATGGTTTAATTCGTACCTAACTGGAAGAATGCAGAAAGTTGAAATAAGCAGTTCTCATAATATGCAAAGATCAGCACATTCCTCAAACTGGGGAACCATCATGAATGGGGTTCCACAAGGGTCGGTCTTGGGTCCTTTATTGTTCTTAATATATATTAATGACTTGCCATTCTATATTCATGAAGAGGCAAAGTTAGTTCTCTTTGCTGATGATACAAGTATAGTAATCACACCTGACAAACAAGAATTAACTGATGAAATTGTCAATAATGTCTTTCAGAAAATTACTAAGTTGTTCCTTGTAAACGGACTCTCACTGAATTTTGATAAGACACAGTACATACAGTTCTGTACAGTAAATGGTATGACGCCATTAATAAATATAGACCTTAATCAGAAGCATATAGCTAAGGTAGAATATTTAAAATATTTAAGTGTGTCCATTGATAAGAGATTAAATTGGAAGAAACACATTGATGATCTGCTCAAACGTTAGAGTTCAGCTACTTATGCAATAAGAGTCATTGCAAATTTTTGTGATAAACATCTTAGTAAATTAGCTTACTACGCCTATTTTCACTCATTACTTGCATATGGCATTATATTTTGGGGTAATTCATCACTGAGGAATGAAGTATTTATTGCACAAAAGCGTGTAATCAGAATAATAGCTGGAGTCCACCCAAGATCATCCTGCAGACATTTATTTAAGGATCTAGGAATATTCGCAGTAGCTTCTCAGTATATATACTCTCTTATGAAATTTGTTATTAACAACCAAACCCAATTCAAAAGTAATAGCAGTGTGCATAACTACAATACTAGGTGAAAGGATGATCTTCACTATTCAAGATTAAATCTATCTTGGGCACAGAAAGGGGTGAATTATACTGCTACTAAAGTCTTCGGTCACTTACCAAATAGTATCAAAAGTCTGACAGATAACCAACAAGTATTTAAGAAGAAATTAAAAGAATTTCTGAATGACAACTTCTTCTACTCCATAGAGGAATTTTTAGATATAATTAAGAAATAAGAAAAAAAACAAACAAATAAATCATAAAAATTAAAAAAAAATAAAAAAGTTGTTATATTAACTTAATTATGTTGTTAAATTAACTTAATTATGTCATGTATGGGAAAATTTGACTCGTTCCACATCATTACGAAATATCGTATTCATGATCCACGGAACTAGTATTAATCTAATCTAATGTAATCTAATCTTAGAGGTGGACACGGTCGCGAATTATAGATGCATGGTTGTGTTGATCGATTCTGCCTTCCAGAATGACGATATCATCCAGAGGATGCCATAAAACCGTTCCCTCCTCGGGGCTGGACCCTTATGACGGTTATTCCAGGGTGTCTCCTTTCAACGTTTCACTCTATATAAGCCAACGGTTTTCTGTCGAATGGAGCATAAAACTTAATTCACCTGAAAAGCCCACCTGTCGCCGCTGAGTGGACGTACACTTGTTATAACGGCGTGTAAATTCCAGCTTTTGTCGCCAGTGAAGAGCAGTCAGCATGGGTGAATGAACCAGGCAGCTGCTGTGCAGAGGCCCGTGCACAGCAATGTTCACTGGACGGTCGTTGAGGAGACGCTGTTGGTAGCCTCTTGGTTCGTCTGGACGGCCAGCTGCTCAACTGTAGAGGTCTATTCTCCAGTACACATTTCTGGAACCATTGCTCACACCTGACGTCTAAGGCCCACGGTGCTCCACCGTCACCTCGCCGCAGGTTTTGGATAGCGCCATTTTGCCATGCACTGTACACTCGAGCCACGGCGGCAAGTGAACAGTTTACAAACTTAACTGTTACGAAAACGCTTCCATTCTTGGCCCGAAAGCCAGTGATCATGCTCTTTAGGACATCAGATAAATGGCCCCGTTTCCGCATTTGGACAATGACTACAGGACTTCCCCAGACTCGTTTTATAAACCCTCCACTGCTAGTGTTGCCACTTGTCGTCGTTGAGTGGTAATTCCACGCTGACGTCGGACACAGAAGGAACAAATAATTGCGGCTGGACAGCGTATGTACACTGAGGTGACAACTTGAAAGTCTACCCCTTGTTTGTTATGCTGATTAATTTTCATGTAAGAAGTATCGCCCTTTAATATAAGCGGACACAGTGCTCCATGGTTCCCGTTTCTACTGCTATGTGTGTATTTCTTTCAATTAGGCCCGATAAACTGAGATATGGGTAATCAAACCCGCTAGAAAAGATAGTATTCTAATTTAAGAATGAAGCAATGGATAACGCAACATCGGTGAATGGCCATGGAACAATACGTGCACATTAGGGGCGGTTGTTGTTGTTGTGCTCTTCAGTCCTGAGACTGGTTTGATGCAGCTCTCCATGCTACTCTATTTTGTGCAAGCTTCTTCATCTCCCAGTACCTACTGCAGCCTACATCCTTCTTAATCTGCTTAGTGTATCCATCTCTTGATCTCCCTCTATGATTTTTACCCTCCACGCTGCTCTCCAGTACTAAAGTGGTGATCCCTTGATGCCTCAGAACATGTTCTACCAACCGACCCCTTTTTCTAGTCAAGTTGTGCCACAAACTTCTCTTCTCCCCAATTCTATTCAACACCTCCTCATTAGTTACGTGATCTACCCATCTAATCTTCAGCATTCTTCTGTAGCACCACATTTCGAAAGCTTCTATTCTCTTCTTGTCTAAACTATTTATCGTCCATGTTTCACTTCCGTACATGGCTACACTCCATACAAATACTTTCAGAAACGACTTCCTGACACTTAAATCTATACTCGATGCTAACAAATTTCTCTTCTTCAGAAACGCTTTCCTTGCCATTGCCAGTCTACATTTTATATCCTCTCTACTTCGACCTCCATCAGTTATTTTGCTCCCCAATAGCAAAACTCCTTTACTACTTTAAGTGTCTCATTTCCTAATCTAATTCCCTCAGCATCACTCGACTTAATTAGACTACATTATCCTCGTTTTGCTTTTGTTGATGTTCATCTTATACCCTCCTTTCAAGACACTGTCCATTCCGTTCAACTGCTCTTCCAAGTCCTTAGCTGTCTCTGACAGAATTACAATGTCATCGGCGAACCTAAAAGTTTTTATTTCTTCTCCATGGATTTTAATACCTACTCCGAACTTTTCTTTTGTTTCCTTTACTGCTTGCTCAATACACAGTGGGCGGTAAGACTTCCTTTTTCTGATACTATGAATGCAGTTAGTCGCATGAAGTGCATAATGCATACAATGGATATGCCTGGATTGAAAATTCATAGAATATAGTCATTATCTCAGTGGTATGCATGAAGGATACTAAATAACGCAAAGAGGTAATTTCTGTCATCATTCTGATTTATTTCGATAATATTTAAGAAAACTATTACTCTCTGTGACAAAACATTTAAGAAAACTATTACTCACTGTGACAAAACATTTAAGGAAACTATTACTCCTTGTGACAAAACATGAATGAAATCTATAATGTTTAAGAAAACTACCACTGTCAGTGACAAAACCTACATGAAGCACTCACTTTCTCTTCCATCTCGTCATACCGGAAACATAGACAACAGTTCGTTGCCAATTACGTCAACTGATGATCAAAATGGGTAAAAAATAAATGTTACTGAAAAGTGGCCTCTTAACACCATTTAGTTATTGTCACACCTATTTAACGCGCGGAGTAGGGAAGGATATTACCTTTCACTCTCTCAAACATTACTTGTGTTACTACACTTGCGGTACCATGCGGATAAGTTAATGTTAAAACCGCGTGTTATGCAACCGCAGTGCAACGTGATCAAACCAGCCCAGGCTTCATGACTACACATTATTGATACTATGATTAACGGATGGCAAATCCAGCGACTACCGTTCTGAATGCTGGCAACACGTGGCCAAGTTCGACAACAAATAAAATGTAACAATTGTGTTACTAAATGTGACACTTCTGTCACTCAGTGTAACTGGGTTTTCTCTTTGGATGCTGTCAATTGTCAGGATGAGCATTCTAAAGCATTCTGTCAGGGTGAAAATATTAAATAAATTAACTTTTCTCTCTTAACAACATGTGGGCAGGGTGGGTTCTCCCTTGGCTCGGGTATGAGGTCGAATGAAACATCATTTTTACATAAGATAACTTTTATTGAAGATTTGTATAACTGTATCTTACGGGATGTTCTGGTTCGGAGAGCGGCAGCTGTGTCGTTTGTGAAGTCTTCTGCTGCTGCTGCGGCGGCGGCGGCGGCGGCGGCGTCTGATTACGCGTAGCGGTGTGTATCTCGTGTCGCCCTCTCGCCCAGTTGACTGGAGACGCGCAGCGCGAGGTGGCCCGTTTAATTATTGCGAGCGAAATCGTGCATCGGATGATACCTTGGGTGCGGCGTCCCAGTGTTTCTCTTCTCTAAGCGGCCGCGTGTGTTCTGCGTCGGCCAGCGGAGCGGTGCGGCGGGAGAAGGCCAGTGTGGCGGACTCGGACCACGGACTCCCGCTTGCCAGTCTTCGGCTGTCAGGTCCTCATCCCAGCTCACAGGTGACTACTGATGTGAGGCCGTCTCCTTCCCGTCCTCACGAGTCACCCGGGTACGTAAAAACCAGACTTCAAATACCTTTTAACTTCTGTCTTCTGGCGCTGCGGCTGCTGCTTGCTATTCCATTACAGCGGCGGAATTGGTGCGTCTGTGCATGAAGCAGTCTCTTCTTGCATGACGGTCTTCAGCACCTAAACTGACTGAAAACTACTGCTGCTCTTCTTTTCTTCCTTTGTCTCTCGTCTTCGTCTCCGTCCCTGTCTCCGTCTTCGTCTTCGTCCCCGTCTTCATCCGTCTTCATCTGTCGGGCCCACCGCGTCTCGCGTATTTATTCACTTCAGTTCACTGGAGGTGAACGACTTCACGGCCATTGCCTCTTCTGTCACGTTGAAAAGCTTCTCGAAGAACCTTCTTAACGTCGGTCATTGGCTCTTGGAATGTAGGCGGGGGCCTCTGATCGCATGTGACGACTGAGAAACACGTAAATTAAATGAAAACTGTACAAAGCAGAAACACCAACACAAAGGTAGCAGATATACCCGTTTCTAGCATTATAATTTTAGTTTTGTTCACCTTTTAATTGTAAGACATGTTGAATCATAACATTGGCATCAATTTTGCCTTGCTGCGAGTTTATGAACATATCTAATGACTTCAGAAGGGAACTGTCAAGGGAGTAATTGAGGTAGGATAGGTTTTATGTAGGAAATGCTTGCATGGCGTTTTCTGAAAAAAGCAAACAACATGGTTATGAACCTACCAACCTAGTAAAAACAAAAATAAAGAAAAGAGGAAATACATTGTTAACTACAAGATCTACATGTTTCTACGTTCAACTTTTCTTTCTTAAAAAATAAACCATTATAATTTATTAATTATTGACATTTGTATACTGTCCACAGTCTACTAAGTTTCAACTAGGACATTCGCACCCTTGAACGAAGATTGTATGGTGCCATGTCTGTATGTTGTGCTGGCGTGGCCACTCTTTTTCCTTTACGGGAACTTCCTCCACCCTTCGGAAAAGCAGACACTATTGTTGAAGGAATTACATCTGGAGCGCCCTTAAAAGGTTTTAAACGACTTGCATGGACATTGGTAGTTCGGGTGGGCAGTTGCAATTTAACGTTGACTGGTGACGTGATCTCAATAATTTGATAAGGACCTCTGTAGTTTGTTACAAATTTCTTCGTTTTTCCTTTCGCTATGTAAGGAGTTGAAAGCATAACCCACTGACCGATTTTGTAATTTGGATATTTAGCTTGGGTATTACCTAATCTTTCCTGTCGTTCCAAAGCCTTTGTATTAGAGTTTTGAACCTTTTTCCATACATCCTTCATCATTCGACTGAAATCTCTTACTGTTTCTCCGACTTTTCCGTTTTTCTGCCTGATTACATCAAAAGGGGACGGCATTTTTTCCCCATAGACCACTTCATAAGGTGACATGCCAGTTGCTTCATGCGTTTTGGCGTTGTATACCGACACGATTATTGGTAAATACGTATCCCAATTAGAACGTTGTTCGTTAATATAATAACTAAGCATCTTGCCAATTGTCCGATGAACTCTTTCTGTGCGCCCGTTGCACTGAGGGTGTAACGGAGTTGTGCGTAATTTGCGTATTTTTAATAAGTGGCATAGCTGTTTCATTAATTCAGACATAACATTAGATCCCTGATCTGTGATAATAGCTTCAGGTACTCCAAATTTAAGTATCCAGTTGTTAACTAAAGCTTGGGCAACTGTATTTGCTTGCTGATCTGGGAGACTCACCATAGCTAGACAGCGTGAAAAGTGATCGATAATTGTAAGAACATACTTATTACCAGCAGGTGTTTTATGAAATGGCCCGTAGAGATCCAGTGCACAGATTTGAAATGGACATGAAGCCTCGGGGAGCCTCTGTAAGGGTATTTTTGAACGAGAAAGTTCAGCTCGTTGTGCGCACGCAATGCAATTACGAACGTACTGCGCAACATCCTGCTTTCTGGTTTGCCACCAAAATCGCTCTGCCACACGTCTTTCGGTTGTCCGCTGTCCACCGTGTCCTGCAAGGATATGATCGTGGGCCTCTGCCATTATTTCTTGTCTAAGGTGTTGGGGAACAACAATTCGCGGTCCTAGTTTTGTTTTACGGCATAATACACCATCTTCAAAGCAAAATTGTTTTTGAGTTGCGTATTTTTTACATTCTGTATCCTCATCTTGTGCATTTCTCCAGTCCTCAGTATCTCGGCCTGTTGCTTCCAAAAGTGCTATTTTCCGACTTAGGCAATCTGCATTCGTGTGTTTTTTGCCTGGTTTATGGATAACTTCGAAATCCATTTCAGAAAGACGTAGGGCCCAACGGGTAAGACGACTAGATGGGTCCTTTAATCCAAGCAACCATTTTAAAGCTGCGTGGTCTGTAATGACCTTGAATTTCCTACCATACAAGTAGCATTTAAAGTATTTGATACCATAAATAACACTTAACAATTCTTTCTCCGTTGTGGAATAATTTCTTTCTGCCGTTGTTAGTTGTCTCGAAGCGTAGGCTATGGGGTGTTCCGCGCCATTAATATTCTGACTCAAAACAACTCCTACTGAATGACCACTTGCGTCACAGGATAAAATAAATTCGTTATTATAATCTGGGTAGGCTAATACAGGACTGTGTGTTAACTTATCTTTAAGGGTTTGAAATGCAGATTCACAATCTTCAGACCAATGAAATTTTGCACCCTTTTTCAATAATTGGGTTAAGGGTCGGGCAATTTCAGCAAAGTTTTGAACATATTTTCGGTAATACGATGCGAGACCAATGAAACTTTGTACTTCCTTAACGCGTTGTGGTGTTGGGAAGTCCTTAAGTGCCGAAATTAATCGAGGATCTGTTTTAATTCCTTTTTCACTAATGACATGCCCTAGGTATGTAACCTCTGTCAATGCAAAAGTACATTTTTCCATATTTAATGTTAAGTTAGCTTCTCTAAGTCTCTGAAAAACATTACGCAGACGCACAGCATGTTCATTAATGTCTCTGGAGAATACAATAATATCGTCTAGATATACACAACATTGCTGAGTTTTGAGTCCTCGCAATACTCCATCGAGTAGTCTTTGAAAAGTTGCTGGTGCATTTTTCAAACCCAAAGGCATTCTTTTAAATTGCCAGTGGCCTCCAGCGGTAGAAAATGCTGTTTTATGCCTATCTTCAGGTGCAACTTGCAATTGATGATATCCGGCACGTAAATCGATTGTTGAAAAGTATTTACTGTTACCCAAACTGTCAATGATATCTGTAATGTTTGGAAGAGGATAAACATCTGAGATAGTTTCTTTGTTAAGATGTCTGTAGTCACAACAAAATCTATATCGTTTCGTACCGTCGGGAGACTTCTTTGGAATAATTACAATATTTGAATTATAAGGCGAATCAGAATATTCTATAATTCCATCTTTTAGATGCTGTTCTATAAATTCATCCAGTACTGGTTGTAAGTGATGCGCAACTCTATAAGGCTTCCTATAAACTGGGGGGCTATTTCCTGTTGGGATCCTATGCTGTGTGATGTCTGTTGCTGGCAATGGACCTTCTGCATTAAATAAATCTTGGAACTCAACTAAAACTGCTTCTATCGTGTCTCTATCCTTTCCTTTCAAATGCTCAATCTTCTGGCGCAGTGCGGTTTTATAGGCGTCTGGTTTCTGACCATCAGTAATATCTGACCAAATGAAATCTTCTTCTTCAAAAGTACTGACTGTAGCCACTAATATTCCCTTATGCAACTCTTTGTCCTCCACTCCGAAATTGTCAATATGTACCGGTACTTTTCTTTCTCCCTCAACGTCTTGAACCCGTACAACACTCCTACGTACAAAACAATGTGATACATCTAATTCCTCATTTTCCTCTAAAGGCTCTATTAGACACACTGTATCTGTAGGTACTTCGGGGTCAACGGTCATCCAGAGAAGTTTTCCTGAGCCAGATGGTATCTGATCCCGCGAATCAACCTTCAAGGACGTTGCACGCAGTATAGTTGATTTCGCCTTCCGGTTGGGGAAATTTTGCGGCAGAGGGCCCTTTGCAGCGGTGTCACCTAGCTGAAACACTATTCCGCTAAGTTCTACAGTTTGCTGTCTGAGGTCGATTTTAGCGTGATGTTTATTCAGGAAATCCAACCCTAGGATCGCGTCGTACCCGTCAGTTACCTTTGTTACCACTTCTAAATCTTCTTGAAATTGTACACCGTGAATATAGAAAATCAATTATGTACATCCTAATGACTTCACTGTACCTCCTCCTACTCCATTCAATCTATACCTTGGAGGGTCATATTTCTTTTCTCCAATACATTCATTACTTACTATTGATACGTTTGCGCCTGTATCCACCAGTATCCTTGCCTATTTATCCTGTATGGTAGTAGATAACCAGCATTCCGCCTTCACATTCGCCTTAATGGCATGAAATTTTATTGGGAACGCCTGGCGGCGGCTCCGACATTCCCGTTTGAGTTTAAATGATTTCTATTTCCGAAAACTTTCTTAGACCTGCATTCCTTGAATGTGTGACCTATTCTTTGACAATTAGTGCATTGAGGTTGTCTGCAGTTTTTTGCTGTATGTCCGTGTCGATCGCACCTAAAACATCGTACTCCTGCTGAAAATATATTTCGCTTCTCCTTGTATCTGGTGGCAATGTCAATTTCTTCAAAAGCTGTCGCCACAGATAGAGCTTCTGCTAAGTTTTTAGGAAACTCTTCCCTGACAAGACGGGGCGTTTCAGGAGGTAACCCACGTAAAAATGTATCCAGAGCTCTATTTTCTGCCTCTTGTAAAATAACCTTATTTGCTTCATCACTAGTTGTCAACTGATAGGTGTTAATATTAACTTTTCTAATCCTATCTACAAAGCTTCCTAACGACTCGTTTTGCCTCTGAGTGATAGTGTTTAACTGTTCCCTATAAAATCTACAGCTGTTCTGTTTTTGAAAACGTTTAAGCAATCCTTTCTTCAATTCCTCAAATGTTGGAGCATTCCGTAACTCTTCATGGTATAAGACATGTGCTTTAGCCTCTCCTGTCAATCTTAACTTTGTCATTTGTAAGAGCTGTTCATCTGACCATGATCCTAACTTTGCAGCTGCTACTAAATCATCAAAAAAGGCTGTTATGTCCTCGCCAGGTTTACCTGAAAAAGGAGTTACTAAGGCTGCTGCTGAGGAATCTAGGGTGGGAGGGATTGAACTGGTTTGCCTAACCTCACACAACTGCTTAAATAATGCATTATTATGATTTTTAAGCTGTGCTATTTGATTAACTAAGCTCTGAATAGCTTCATCAGTAGAAACCGCTTGTGGTGCTGACTCTGTACGATTTTGTGTCATCATTTTACAAACTGTTAGTTACACAATCTTCCTATACTGAATTTAAAAGATGTTTAAATATTTCCGACAAACTCTTAAAATCATGAGAGAAAATACACTTCTAAATAAAGAAAATATTACGACTGCTATGCAAACCTCTATCCCTTCACACATTAACAAATACTAACTGTGGACCTTTAGTGACTGTCATTCACACCTCACATTGAGCCAAGGGTTTTTTCTCTGACACCAAATGTAACAACTAAAACGGCTTCTGACATCAAATGTAACAATTGTGTTACTAAATGTGACACTTCTGTCACTCAGTGTAACTGGGTTTTCTCTTTGGATGCTGTCAATTGTCAGGATGAGCATTCTAAAGCATTCTGTCAGGGTGAAGATATTAAATAAATTAACTTTTCTCTCTTAACAACATGTGGGCAGGGTGGGTTCTCCCTTGGCTCGGGTGTGAGGTCGAATGAAACATCATTTTTACATAAGATAACTTTTATTGAAGATTTGTATAACTGTATCTTACGGGATGTTCTGGTTCGGAGAGCGGCAGCTGTGTCGTTTGTGAAGTGTTCTGCTGCTGCGGCGGCGGCGGCGGCGGCGGCGGCGGCGGCGGCGGCGTCTGATTACGCGTAGCGGTGTGTATCTCGTGTCGCCCTCTCGCCCAGTTGACTGGAGACGCGCAGCGCGAGGTGGCCCGTTTAATTATTGCGAGCGAAATCGTGCATCGGATGATACCTTGGGTGCGGCGTCCCAGTGTTTCTCTTCTCTAAGCGGCCGCGTGTGTTCTGCGTCGGCCAGCGGAGCGGTGCGGCGGGAGAAGGCCAGTGTGGCGGACTCGGACCACGGACTCCCGCTTGCCAGTCTTCGGCTGTCAGCTCTTCATCCCAGCTCACAGGTGACTACTGATGTGAGGCCGTCTCCTTCCCGTCCTCACGAGTCACCCGGGTATGTAAAAACCAGACTTCAAATACCTTTTAACTTCTGTCTTCTGGCGCCGCGGCTGCTGCTTGCTATTCCATTACAGCGGCGGACTTGGTGCGTCTGTGCATGAAGCAGTCTCTTCTTGCATGACAGTCTTCAGTACCTAAACTGACTGAAAACTACTGCTGCTCTTATTTTCTTCCTTTGTCTCTCGTCTTCGTCTCCGTCCCCGTCTCCGTCTTCGTCTTCGTCCCCGTCTTCATCCGTCTTCATCTGTCGGGCCCACCGCGTCTCGCGTATTTATTCACTTCAGTTCACTGGAGGTGAACGACTTCACGGCCATTGCCTCTTCTGTCACGTTGAAAAGCTTCTCGAAGAATCTTCTTAACGTCGGTCATTGGCTCTTGGAATGTAGGCGGGGGCCTCTGATCGCATGTGACGACTGAGAAACACGTGAGCCGGTCATTGCCTCTTCCATCACGTTGGAAAGCTTCCCGAAGAATCTTCTTAACGTCGGTCATTGGCTCTTGGAATGTAGGCGAGGGCCTTTGCTCACATGTGACAACTGAGAAACACGTGAGCCGGTCGGGCGATGCCCTGACGGCTGAATCGACAGCGCCCGCCTATGTGGAACTTGCTGACTTCACGGTCATTGTCTCTTCTGTTCTGCTGTTCTGCCCGCTGAATGCCAGTATGTAACTCTCTAAACTAAACCAAGTTTTTCATTTATATTCTAATTTCTAGTTCACTTTGATTTCACTAATTTATTTACCTAAGTACCACTCAACAAAAACGAGTAAAATAAACCGTTGAATCATGAAAATTTTATATTTCTTATATCCAGGACGAAACTATGCAACGGATGAAACGTTAATGAACCTATCCGCTATTGACCTAAGAACAAGAACTGTTGGTTCATGCTCTCAATCACCTCGCGCCTAAGTCCGCTAGTTGAAACACGTTAATCTGAAAAATTTCTACAAATACTATATCGCTGAACGTTCCCCGGTATTAATTCTCACCCGAACATGATTCATAATCAATGTTACCCCAAAAAACCTACATCAATGGCGAGCGCCGCACCCCTGCGTCCGTCTCGTTCAATCGGCGGCTCCAGAGGGTCCTAACATGGCGCGTTCCTGGACCAACCGCCAACCGTTCAAAAAAACTGGTGGTGGGGGTAGGACCTCAGTGAGAACCAACCTCACAAACTCTGCCCTGCTCATCCTCACTTTCGAATCACGAACTCTCTGCCGAATCTGCTCACGTTGGTGCTAAACTACCCTTCAGCTACCATCTTTGACTAACCCAGGTTATCATATATTCCATACATAATTGCGTTTATCCATCCACATTCCTCATGGGATCAAAGGATGAGAGAGGAGGTGTGACACCAACAGAAGAAAAAATATACACGGAAGCATTCTTGAATCTAGAGGTTAATTAGGTAGACGAAACATTGAAAGGACGCTCTCGGCGTAAAATGAATTATTAAAGATGTAGAAATTAATTAGTCAGTTAAATGAAGCGTAAACCTGTGACGTTTCAAACTGTCATGAGATTCCTCTTAATATCGAGTCGGACCTCCCTTTAACCGGTGTTTTGCAACGAACCGATGTGGCATGGACTCAACAAGTCACTGAATGTCCCCTGCAGAAATGTTCAGTATTGCTGCTTCTATAGCCGTCCATAATTGCGGTAGTGTTGCCGGTGCAAGATTTTATGCACGAACTGACCTCTCGATTATGTCCCATAAATGTTCGATGGGCTTTATGTCGGGTGATGTGGGCGGGCAAATCATTCGCTTGAAATATCCAAAATGTTCTTCAAAACAATCGCGAACAATTGTGGCCCAGTGACACACATCGTTGTTTGGGAACATGAAGTACATGAATGGCTGCTCATGTGGCCCGATCACGGTTTTCCCGTCGTCTAGTGTCCAACCGATGGCGTCACGAGACAGGGAGAGACGCTGCGGGCGATTTCGTGCTGTTAGCAAAGGCACTGTCCGCCCCCGGTAGCTGAGTGATAGCCGGCACGGTAGCTCAGCGTGTTCGGTCGGAGAGCTGGTTGGCCTCTGTGTGTGTAAAAAAAAAAAAATAAAAAAATGAGTGGAAAGATCAACAAACGAACTTGACCGGATGTCATGTGACGTCCGCAACGACCAAACACAATGAAAAAAAAAATAAATAAATTGGTCAGCGCGAATGAATGTCAATCCTAGTGGCCCGGGTTCGATTCCCGGCTGAGTCGGAGATTTTCTCCGCTTAGGGACTGGGTGTTGTTTTGTCTTAATCCTTATCATTTCATCCCCATCGACGCGCAGGTCGCCGAGGTGGCGTCAACTCGAAAGACTTGCACCAGGCGACCGGTCTACCCGACGGGAGGCCCTAGCCACAACGACATTTACATTTTAGCAGCGGCACTCACGTCGGTCGTCCGCTGCCATAGCTCATTGACTTCGCCGTACTGTCCTAACGAATATTTTCATCGTACGACGAACATTGATTTCTGCAGCTATTTCACGCAGTGTTGCTTGTCTGTCAGCACCGACAATCATACGCAAACTTGGCTTCACTCATTCGTTAAGTGAACCGCGTTGTCGTTGGTGAGATGTAATGCCTGAAATTTGATATTCTTGACAAACTCTAGACCCTTTGGATCTCGTAATAGTGAATTCGCTAACGATTTCCGAAGTGAATGTCCCATGCATCTAACTCCAACTGCAAGTCTCCGTTCAAACTCTGTTCATTCCCATCGGGCAGCCATAATTACGATGGAAACTTTTTCACATGAGTAGCCGTAGTACAAATGACAGCTCCGCCGATACGCTGCCATTTCATACCTCGCGTACGCGATGCTACCGCTATTTGTATGCGTGCAATTCGCTAGTCACGGTTTTTGCACCTCAGTGTGTATGTGCGTATCTTATGTGTTGAAGCTTGACGCGTTTGATATGAATAGCTAATAAAAAAAATGGCTCAAATGGCTCTGAGCACTATGGGACTTAACAGCTATGGTCATCAGTCCCCTAGAACTTAGAACTACTTAAACCTAACTAACCTAAGGACAGCACACAACACCCAGCCATCACGAGGCAGAGAAAATCCCTGACTCCGCCGGGAATCGAACCCGGGAACCCGGGCGTGGGAAGCGAGAACGCTACCGCACGACCACGAGATGCGTGCAGCTAATAAAATGTTGGTGATTTACTTCTTGACTGGTGTGCTTTCGAGTTCTGTGATAGTGCATCGCATCGTGTAGTAAGCACTCCCTGCTGCCACCAACACGGATCCATCTGCAGCGGTAGCCGGCAGCGGGGCGGAAGGCGGCTTGTAGCGTCTGCAGCGGAGCGGCATAACAGCGCCGCAAGCTTCATTTAGCCGCCGTGGGCGCAGCGGCAAGGAGCCCCGGTCTCGTCTCAACCCTTCTGCCGATACCGCCTCGGGCCACGCTCTGGTATTGCGTTAGCGGCCGTCGCAATCAACGAGCCCCGCGGCGCACCGCCTCGTCAGTGCTGATTGATTTACACGCCGCCGGCCACGCCCCCCGAGGACCGCCCGCGGACCGCCGAAACCTGCCGCCGCGCCGCCTTTCATACGCGGCCTCCAGTATTAATTATCGACGGCTGGAGGAGCGGACGGAACCGTGTTCCAGGAGCCGATTGTTCCGTGTCTGGCTGTCTGTCTGTCTATCTGTCTCTGTTCGTATCTGATGCCGGCGTGCTGCTCGCCTTCTGCTTAGCGCTGTCATCCTCATGTTCAAAAAATGAAGGCTGGGAACACGCAGTGCAGAGGCAACAATCTACATGTATCTTACCATTATACACTCTAAGGCAGGGCTGCCCAACCTTTTAGCTTACCTGGACCACATTAGAAGAAGACACGTGTTTCTCGACCGCACGTAATATACTTCACACTACTAACAATAACCGGAAAAATTAAAAAAAAATGATAGAAGAGAGAGAGAGAGAGAGAGAGAGAGAGAGAGAGAGGGGGGGGGGAGGGGGAGGGAGGCAGGGTGGGAAAGAAAGAAAGAGAGCGAGAACGAGGGAAAGAGAAAGAGACGAAAGGGATAATAGTATGGGACTGGCACGAGCTTCAGATTCGAAAATCATCGTCTTTTTCTGCGAACGATACACCAACATCAGACACACATTACACTTAAGCAGAAACAGTATTTAAGAGACCATACACGCAATTCTCAAAGACGAAGACTAATGGACCTTGTTCAACACTGTAATGGTACTTTGACTTCCGCGCCTCCGCCAATACAAAGATATAATTTACGATCGCGCACGCAGAAGAGCGCTGCGCCGGCGACCGATTTTTAGAAATTATTTTGTTCGTCTTTTTACTTTTGCGTAGGTTTTTGTTTTTAACAACTAATTGATTACACTCTCTCTCTTGTCTTCATGCGAAAGACGTGTATTTTTCGGCGATTTGTTGAATGTGCTTTTGGGTGGAAATTAAAATTACATTACAAAGCGAGGTTGTTTCAATAGTGATTCGAGGTGGTTATCGCCAAATTTGTAAAATGATCATGACAGTGACAACTCGAAGAAGTTTTCAACAGACGGAGAAAAGTGAAAGACGGGTCGTCCTACAAGAGAAATTAGGAGGACAGCCATGAAGACTATATTGTAATTAGTACTGCGTTTCTAACAAGATTATAAGGTAAATTTCAATTAGTTTTCTGATGCTATTTCCGTACAGTCGCTTTTTGTAGTGTTGCCGACCCGTTCTGCCATGCACGGTCAAATTACAGAACGATCTCAATCAGTAATAAGTCCGCCTTATCCGTAACTGAAACCACCAAAATTCAAGATATCAATCAGATTATCTATTTTATATTTTTCACGGCAGAGCCCCGAGTATAAGGGAACACTACAACACGCTCACTGACGATACATCGGAAGCGATCTATAGAGAGTGTGTCCGAGCCAGACTTAAGAGTCTATATGCAAAGACGGGAAGCAATCCACCGGGTGATGATACTGATCCCGACACTGCCGAAACGAATACGCAGAAATACCCTAAACAGAAAACACGACAGCTGAAAAATAATATAAATCCAACAACTCTGTATCCAAGTAGAAAAAGAACATACTGGCAACATATTGTAAAGACAACTGCTAGAGATTAAGGTTTAGTTAATAGGAAATCTAGAGTAGACGTTAGATTTATACGAAGAGCTGTGTTTGGCGGTCAGCGGCTTGATGGACAATTCCAAGACACCGTCATACGCACTTGGTGAACGGACATTCTTTCACTATGATCTTTCCCACCTTCTGTTTTTAATCTTCCCAAAAGCATGGTTATGGTTTATATTTCAATTATCCACAATTTCGTTACTTTCATAAAGAAAAATTAAAACAAAAGAAAAACAAACCAAGAAAAAAATTAAAGAAAAAGGTAGCGAAAACAAAACGGAAAGAAATACAAAAGCCTGCATCCACGTGGTGGACACTGGTAACGGTGGACTGAAGGTGGTAGCTGCCATGATCTGTACGTATCATCTCAGACACCGCGACACATCACAACGGCTAAAGTGCTGCAAGAAAAATAACGACTTACCATAAACATGCAGAAGGTGGGTCATGAAGAAAAAAGCTGTACTTGAAAGAAACTCTTCTTTTCAAGCGCTTTAGGATGCATATATAACGGTTATCTGCTGTCTAAAAAAAAAAATGGCTCTGAGCACTATGGAACTCAACTGCTGTGGTCATCGGTCCCCTAGAACTTAGAACTACTTAAACCTAACTAACCTAAGGACATCACACACACCCATGCCCGAAGCAGGATTCGAACCTGCGACCGTAGCAGCAGCGCGGCTCCGCACTGGAGCGCCTAGAACCGCACGGCCACCGCAGCCAGCTATGTGCTTTCTCATTTTCGTATTGTTATGTCACGACCTAGTGTGAAGCATTGAACTAGCGGGTGCCAATGCAGCTATACGATGGCATAGGGAGAGAGGTGTAACAAATATCTCTTAGAATTCAGAAATTCATAACAATAAAAATTGCATTCAATAAATCTAAATTTCCTGTTTCAGTCACAGGTGTGTAACTTGCTTTAGGTGTCAAGCACGGCCCGGTAATTACAATGCTTCGCTGAACACGAGTTGCCGACCTTCTTTTACCAGGAAATATGTGTCCAAGGTTTGCTCTCTCCAAAGTTTTTCTCGTTAACTCCTTGAAGTGCGATGTAATCGTATCGTTTATCTTGGACTGTTGAAACATGCAATACAGGCACAGTATTTCAAAGCACTCTACAGCTTCATTTTTTTAAAAGTTACCACATATGATTACTTTTATCGTTTCGTATTATTGAGTATAACCGTTCTTTCCTTCGAGTCATAACTGACACTCATGTGAAATCGAATGTTAGCAACGAAAAAAATCGTCTTCTAAACCAGCAAATACTGTTGCGAAATAGAATGTACCATTAAAAACTATAAAATTCAGTCACATTTTTCAGGGAAAATGGTGTTCGCGTAAAATAAATCCTTAATCAAACAAAAAGGTGCCAGCCAAGTAATACTAACAGATGTGAAAAAGATAAAATTGCTGGAATGACATAGATAATGATTTGAAGAACGTCTAGTCGAGTTGGCTTCAGTTTTCTTCGGAAAGGACTTGGCAGTTATTAGTGGCCTACACGGCCCATTACCTGCCACTAGCGCATTGTAGCACGTACACGTGGGGCTGTTGCTGGTCATATTTTTCAGATTTTACGTTCCAGGTACAAAACGGTGAGAAACATTGTGCTGAGTGGTGTTATAACATTTAATAATTATTATATTTTTATTTATTTGCCTTGTAACATGATGAATACATAAAATCCTACGTTTCTCCGTGTCAGATACCAATCTAGTCGCGGGTCATCTACTAGCTGTGTGGCTCATGTATGTCAATGTGGATGGATTGCTCCTGGGTATGTGACCGCATAAGGTGCTCCTGTTCATGAAGATAGTACATCCTCATTGGGATCAGGAGAGTTGGATTACATTACACCAGCATGTAGCCTCATCCCAGAAAATTTTTGTTCAAGATACTTCCAGCTACGGAATCCGGCATTTATTTACTTTTACGTCAACGTGTATTTCACAAGCCACATCACACTCCTTCACAGGTGACACATACCGAATCCCTCACGGTTCTCTTTCTGTTCTGCGTTTAGGAATGAAGATTGGGAAGAACTACTGAATATAAGTCTGTGTATGCAAAAGCTGGATTTCTCTAGTTTTAGTGTAATGTTCATTTTTTAAAATACATCCTCACCGACAAATATTATAATACAGATATAATTATATATTATGTATGTGTGTATATTTAGGGGGACAATTACTGAACTACACGAAAAAAACGTAAAGTAGTTACAAACTGCGGCGGGCACATGTAAATGTGCTATTGGTCAGCGGATGGCTGAAACGAGTGATTTCGTTGAACGACGGTACACCATGTGGAAATACGATGGAAGGGTTTCGGGTTGGCTAATGTCTGGAGAACGCTACCACGTATAGTATCGACACTGAAGAACGAAGCAGTTGGTGTTACATCGTGGGTGTGTTTTTTGTAATTTGGGTGTGGACCCTTATTGCGCACAGCGGTGTGTACTGTGTACAGAGGAGGAGTAGTTGGGAGAAGATGCCTGTGCAATATCAGCATGACAATGTATCCTGTTATACAGCAGCATCTTTGAGACAATGGTTTGACAATAACGTCCATGAATATGAATTAACGTAACCCGAGTGACGACCCTAACCCAGTCGAACAGCTTTGGTATGGGCTATAACGTCCACTTCGCTCGAGACACCGGCGTCCAACGTCGATACCTTCTGTGGTTCGGCCTCTTAAGGCTGCCATTCCTCCACAGATGTTCACAAACCTCATTGAAAGCGTCCCCAGCAGAGTTCAAACCGTCATAAAGCTGGACATACTCCTCGTGTTCATTAACTGAGCATGTAAGAATTCCGTTGTTTGTTTCCGAAGTTCGCAGGCAAAGGATATGCTATTGACGTCCTATTGCCCTTTGCAATCATAATTTACCAATTTACCCTCTCAATTAGTGCATACATTGTTTAAGCTCCTACGATTTTACTCCAGGTGCGCCACTGGTACGTGTAGCTGTGTTGGTAAGGTTCAGTTAGTATGCCACTGTAATGGACAGATATAAGGGTGTATTTCACTGTAATGATATGCTCTGGCAGTGCTAGATAACTTAATTTCTTAACGTTACCTTGAAGTGGATTACGAAATATGAGTACAGTATAGTACTGTACCCCTGAATGCATATCGTAATCGCCTTTTTTTTTTTGCTAGCATTTACCTTGTCTGCAACACGGAACTGAAATCTGTTGGCAAAGAACCAGGTGGGCTTTCGGTACTGGTAGAACGTTTCTTCTTGATCTTTGGCCTCCCCAGCTCTGAATAATTAAATGTCGGTAGGACTCGGAAGAAGCTGTTAGTTATACCAAAGATGTTACAGATTGCAATCCTGAACCATGTTCGTTAAGAAGAGTACCGGGCAGTTTATACATTTTCGCTACTAAATGTAGCTCGTCAGTATCAACAATATAAAATACAAATGTATGCAAAGTTGGTAAAGCTTGCTTATCACCATTCACGCAATTTCACATTGCTGATATTAACAAGCTACATCTCTTAGCGAAGATGAGGAAACTTCTTTCTCAGGTACACTTCCTAACAAGCATGGCTCACGATCGCACTCTGTAACAACATTGGTATACCCAAGAGTGTACTGGATCTTGGCTCATTGACGAGCATGTACCGAGACGTAATATGGAATGATGACCGTCTATCCCACAGTGTAACATAGACGCAGTGTCTGTAACATGAGTGATCTGAACATGCTTGTTTAGCAACCTAAATCATTTAATACATAATCTGTTATTTTTTCTATCAACAATATTTAAAGACTTAATATAATTATGTTTTAATTTCAGGAATATACGAATTATCTCAAACTTTTAGAGTCATACTGAAGCAGGTGATAATGGGTCCACAACTAATTATGTTGATATTGGGAACCAATGATCGGAAATGCATATTTATTGTGTTATGGACAGACCCAGCGTACACCGCATAAGAAGAACGTAGTTACAATAACTGCTCAAAGTGACAACAACCAGTATCAATGCATGCATGGCAACGGCGCATGATGTTTTGGTGCACTCTCTCAGAGATCCCTGTTGTCTGTTGTTCCAGGAGACAGACAACTTGGACTCTTGCAGGCAGGTCTTCATCCGTTTCTACGGGAGGGGGGGGGGGGGGGTATCATCCACCATCTTCTTGACGTAATCACAGAGGAAAAACTCTGGAAGTGTCTGATCATGCGATCGCGCTGGCCGTGGGACAGGACCTCCCCTTCAAATCCAACGCTGGGGACATGTATTGTTCAGGTGCTCACGGATATTAACATCGAAATGGACTGATGCACCGTAGTGTTTAAACCACATCGTTTTGCGGGCAAGAAGCGGCACAGTTTTCAAGAACTGTGGCAGCACATCTTGCAGGAACGACAGGTAACGGGTACCAGTCAAACGTGTAGGCAGCAAACAAAGTCCTACTAGGCGATGTTGGACAATGCCCGCCCATACGCGAATCGTTGCTGTCGGTGGCGTGGGGATTGTCTTCACTCCAGGTGTTGAAAATGCCATTGTAGGTGAACGAGGCCTCATCGATAAACAATACAAACAGTAGGAATTTCGGCATTACACTACACGTTGATAGAAGTGAACGCGTGCCTCGAAGTCCGCTGGGCCCAGTGTTTGCACACGTTCTTTATGACAGGGTGTAATACACGTTTCACAGTACTCTCCACACTGTATTACTAGAAGCGTGCGTTCCAAGGGCAAGTGTACGGGTGCTTACCTCTGCGTGGTCGGCCACACGATCCAACGCAATCTCCATAAAGTCTGAAGTGAGAATATGTCTCTGGCGGGAACCTTGGCCGGCTCTGTGCGGCGTGAACGATCCCATCTCTTGTAGATTGGTATCCATGGAGATAAAGTTGTTCCAACTCTTGTGACGAGTAACTTACCTTCTACGGCTACGCGTCATGCACTACACACAGTAATACACCTCGTCAGAGACACATCACAAGCCGTCTGAAGCAATGGACAACTGACACTAAGGATAGTTGTGTGCTCGCAGCACCGGTTGACGCGCCGATGCGATGCATGCGGTAGTCACGTGACACGCGCGCTATGAGCTAAGATGTGTGTGGTATGTCTGTTTGGCAGTCACGGGTGTACGATGTGTATCACCCGCTGCCTGTTCCACTAACAGATACCCGGGACCTTTGTGAGAGTGGGGCAGAACTATATACCTGTGGCAACAAATGCACCGAGACTGGCGGTCGTAGCTTTGAAAATTACATTGAAGGTCATTTTGCTATGCTGTGTTTGCTGGGTATGTCCGTAACACAATAAATACGAATTTCCGATCACTGGTTCCTTATCTAACGGTTGTGGACCCAGTATTACCTGTTTCAATTTGACCCAAAATGTTTGAGACAGCCTGTATAAGATCGCGTTTCTCGATCAGTTCATAGCGTCAGATCTTACTAACCGGAGAATGGCACTGAATGTCAGCAGGCATATATGTGTTTCCTGTGGCCTACCTCAACGGTAAACGGCGCATGGAAACTTGAGGTCTCTACCCAAACTTCTTGCAATCTGTTCCTGACGATTCGTGGCGACACTCTATTTGAAACCTCTTCCCGCATTTCCGCTGTTGTCATCCGTCTGTTCGTCAGAGCTTGTCGAATAACACTCTGAACTTCATGCGGTGCAGCTCTTCTCGAAAGACCCGTACCTACTTTGCTTGCTATACCGTTGTTCTCCGTCCATCTCGCCGTGACTCGTTCTGGAGTCATTGCACTAGATCCAACTCTCTGTACGATCTGTCGCTGTGATGCTCCCATGTCCTTCATGCCAATAACACGACTTTTCCAAAATATCGGCATACGCTGTACACTCACTTCGTCCGGACGTGCTGTGTTGCAACCTCCGCAGTAGCGTTAGACACGTCGCATAACCATCTTGAAGCACACCAATCTTCGTCTGTAGTAATGGTAACAGGCGATAGCCGGTCCACGTTTCACAGAATCTCCTTTTAAAATTTTGTGAATTTATCGAGTTCCGCAGAGTGGCTTCTGTCTGCGTGCACTCCCTCACATCTTCACGCCAAAGAGGAAAATCGCGCTGGAAACAGAAACTGAATATGTGTTAGTTTATTTTTTATTACATGTGTCATCCAGCACAGCAGATTGTAGATTGGTGCATAAGTTGTTAGCGTATTTGTTTAGAACCATATTATTCCGTTTGCTATTGGTTTATTTAACGATTTTCACTTTTTATTTGTAGTTCACGGTTGCTATTTGAGTTTACATATTGTCATTTGGAGATAGTGAGTGTAACTGTGAACGCTAGAATACAGAGTGTCAAGTGGAGAAATCGGAATATGCCCGACGTATTCTTCTGTTTGAGTTCGACAGAGGGGTGAAATTAGCGGAGGCAGCCAGAAACATATGCGCCGTTTGTGGAGAGATCACGGCAAGAAAATGCTTTACTCGTTTTAAGGAGTGTCATTTTGACATTAGTGACCCTCCAAGTTTAGAAAGACGTTCGGAGTTTGATGAAGATCCCTTAAAGGCATTAATCCACAATGAACCACTTCAGCGAAGTAGAGAACTGGTAAATGTGATGAATTGTAATCATTCCACCATCGTAAGACATTTGCTTTTATTGGGGAAGGTTCAAGAATCGTGTGTACATCACATGTCAATGTCACAAAAATCAGCAGGTGCCCATATGTGCATGACTGCTCGCTCGTCAGCAATTAACTAGTGAGAAAAACTGACCATGCCTATCATACATCGTTACTGGAGACGAGAAATGGTATGTTTATGCTAACATAAGGAAAAGGATGGAATAGTTGAACCGAAACGAAGCACCAACTCTCCATGCAAAGACCTGCGAGCACCCACAAAGCGTAGTGTTACACATCTGGTGGAACAGCGACGGTGTGGTGTACTACAAATTGCTTCCCCGAGGTGTAACCATCATCAGTGCTGCCATTTGTTGTCAACAACTGATACGTCTGCCAAACGTAATCTAAGAACAACCACCAGGAAGACTGCGTGAAGTGATGTAACTTCACGATAATGCCAGCCCGCATTCTGCTAGACTGACAAAAAACGCTGTACAGGAGTTGGGTTGGGAAGACTTCCCGTAACCATCTTATTCATCTGATATTGCGCTCTCAGTTTTTTACTCTATCGAAAAAGCTTCAAGGAACTTCCTTTCCGAAAGAAAATGCGCTCCGAACATGGTTCGGTGAATCATTCGTCTCAGAATCACTTGATTTCTACAGTCGCGGTATAGTAAAGTTAGCCCAAGGTTGGAAGACTGTTGTAAACAGTGAAGGAGAATATATTATTGACGACTAAAGACTCTGTTATGTGTAACTGTTGTGTTTATTAAATTTATGGGAAAACGCTAGAAATTTATGTATCAACCCGATACCTATGACGACCTGTCCTAAACATGGATGCTGGTTGGATTGAATGACTATGATTGTAGCTACAAATGAATGCAAGTGAATAAATAGAGGTGGGCTTTCGTGGTTTCGCTTTGTGGCAATGGACTGGAAACAGAAGCAGAAATTTCAGAACTGGCTTGAGGCGAAACACAAGCGGAGCATCGGAACGTTACCTGTGCAAGTTTTCATAACGGGTTCTTTTGCCATTGACTCTTTCAGATCCACACTCAAGGAAATCGTTTGTTCAGATTTTAGACATTTGAACTGATGGTAAATTTTGAGAACGCATACATAGGCGTCATCTCTTTTGTTCTCTGGCTGTGGGAGGTGTCAGCACTGAAGAGTTCGTGTTGTGCTTTCTCGACTGCACTCCCTCCAAGTTTTTAGTTCTCTGCAATCGATGGCAAGGTAGGTTGGTTTTAGAGGTTTTGCTGCTTCTGTCGGCATTTATACATCGATTTTGGACGGGAGCTAGTTCAAGCTTTTCGAGTTTGCAACCACCTGTAACTTTGAAGTCATTCATTAGAAGCGTTATGGGTTCCTAGTAGGTGTTAGTTTTCCTATTATTTCACTAGATTCAGTTGGGGCAGAACTCGTTGTTTACTCAGTCAAGAGTCACCTCATGCATCGTGATCCTGACTGCATACGCGTTTCCTTTCCGATGAAAGGCAAAAGTTAGTTTTGAAGATTCAACATTAGCTGAAGAATGGTGAATGTTGACTTTGATAATTCTGTGAGCGTATGTGCGTCCAGGTTACGGTACTATTCAACGGACAATAAGGATTGGTAGACTACAGAATGGTGAAGCAGCTGTCGTCGTAGGGAAGACGAAAAAAAGCAGAAAAGATTAGTGAACACGTAAATACAGTAGCTTATAGCTCTCTCCAAGCGTTAAGAAAATTTTTACAAAAGAACAAACAGTAATAAAGTCCGGCTGTTACTTGAAGCAAACTAAAGAGCAACGTGCAGTGTAAGGCTCCCGCTACGTTACTAATTCACGAGTGAACTGTCAAAGGCTGACTATGACTGAAGACTGTGGAAGACTGCGAGAGAGACAGGCATGTGTAACAATTCCATTCCCAACTGTGAAATGCCGGTGAGGTTGCTGTCGGTCTGTGATACCACAAATACTGTTTGTCCTTACAGAACTATAGTGTCAGAATCTTTATAAGTGTTCCATGTTTAAATTCAGGAGTATGATCCCTTCAGTAAATAAATGTGTTTTATTCATTAGTTACCACGTGAAACTATTTGCCAGTGTGCTTCCCAGCACGCCATCCTCCCTCTTGTGATCATTAACCTCATGCACCCGGTAGAAAAAAATTGCTAGGAAGCAATAAAGTCGAGTCCATGATCAGCTGATCTGAAATCCAGCAGTTAAATTTTCGCTTTGGTAGAAACTAGGGCTAAATTCACTTAATATCTCTGAGATTTTAGACCCCTTGGCATAAAGTGGAAGGCAGAAAATTTTAGGCGTTGTATTTGTTCTGCAGGATGCTCGCGCCTACGAAAAGTCCCTGTCATAGCGCGAAAGATCGTCCCCTGAAAGAATCAAATACCAATATTTTAACGTTCTCTAAAGTCAACAAACAAAGGGCGTCTTTTAATGGCTTGTTTCTGTACTGAAAAATAAGCTTGCGTAATGATAAAATTTTAATCAACATATCCAACAAGCACGGAAATACTGGAGTATCAGTTTGGTAGGTTTCGATCGTGTTCACTACACTTACGTCAGTGCACTACCAGGTGTACCGGCATGAAATGAGCGTTTTTTTTGTGAAAATGAAACACTAGTTTTGAATTGAAGAGTAAAAACATTTTATTCAAAGTACTGACTATTGCTTTCTATACATTTTGAGCACCTTTCTGTCAATTTGTGGACACCACGCCAGTAGAAATGTTCGTCTTTTGAAGCAAACCAATCAGACACCCAATTTTCGACGTCTTCGTAGGAATCGAAGTGTTCCTCAGCCACTGCGTATCCCATTGATGAAAACAAATGGTAGTCGGAAGGGGCCAAGTCTGGTGAATACGGCGGGTGGGGTAGCAGCTCCCAGCCAAGTGTTTTGATTGTATCCTGAACCAGTTTTGCTTTGTGTGCAGGTGCATTGTCGTGTAAAAAAATTACTTTGTCATGTCTTCTGGCCCATTCTGGTCTTTTTTCGATCAATGCATAGTTCAAATTGATCATTTGTTGTCTGTATTCACATTTTCGCCGGGTTTTAGGAGCTCGTGATACACCACACCTTTCTGATCAAACCAAACACAGAGCATTGTCTTCTTGCCGAATCGATCTTGCTTTGCAGTCGATGTTGATGGTTGTCCGTGATTTAACCCATGATTTCTCCCGTTTAGGATTCTTAAAATAAATCCATTTTTCATCGCCAGTAACAATTCGATGCAAAATTGATTTTCTTTCATGTCTTTGAAGCAAATTTTGACAAATGGTTTTTCGGTTTTCCATCATTCTTTCAATCAATTCATGTGGCACCCATTTACCACACTTTTGGATCTTTCCCATAGTTTTCAAACGGTCAGAAATTGTTTGTTGTGCATTTAGCATTGCTGCCATTTGCTTCTGACTCATAGGATCATCTTCATCCAATATTGCTTGCAAATCGGCGTCTTCGAACTTTTTGGTGGTCTTCCACGTTCTTCATTTCTTACATCAAAATCATTATTTATGAACCGTTGAAACCATCTTTTGCATGTTGCTTCTGACAGAGCATGATCACCATATGCCTCGACAAGCATTCGATGCGACCTTCCGGCCGGAGTGGCCGTGCGGTTCTAAGCGCTACGGTCTGGAACCGAGCGACCGCTACGGTCGCAGGTTCGAATCATGCCTCGGGCATGGATGTGTGTGATGTCCTTAGGTTAGTTAGGTTTAATTACTTCTTTCTAGGCGACTGATGACCTTAGAAGTTAAGTCGCATAGTGCTCAGAGCCATTTGAACCATATTTGATGCGACTCTGCGGCACTTTTTTTCAAATGAAAACAAAAAATTAATACTTTCCGTAAATCATCACTTTCTGGTACAAAATTCGACATTGGTAACACGATGAAAACATGTGATGTTTCTTTGTTCCATGACTTGATGTATACTAAATATCTTTGACAGATGTCATACCAACCAAACAAAACAAAAATTGAGGCTCGTTCGCAACAAATGTTCCCCATCGACACATTTGTATCTTAACGCTCATTTCATACCGGTACACCTGGTATTTTTCTCGCTGTAGGTAAAATACGTGAATTTATCACTGATGGTGGTCGTAATGTCGTTCACAAGACTGGCGGAGGGAGGAGGACACTGGTCGCCCTGTAGCCAGAGAGCCAGAGCAGCGAGCAGTGCTCATTCACGGTGGAGTCCATTAGCGCTCCCTTCTTTAGGAGCCCCCGAGCGGTCGGTCACCAGTTGCTGGCCACTTGTCGAGATGTGTTTTACTGCCGCGACACGGCTCTCCTGACCCCAGAGTGGCGACAGCATCTGCCGGTCCTGGGGCGAACGCAGGCGCCGGGGGTGGTCGGTGACAAATTGATAAAGAAAGGGAGGGGGCGCAGCAGATGAGATGGAAAGCCGCAGATCCGGCCTGGCAGTGCGGGCGTGGAATAAAAAAGCGAAAAGGGGGAGACGGGTGGCGCGTGCCTGCGGTCGGCTGATCCGGCACAGGGGGTCAGACGGGGCAGCGGCCAATATTTCAACGGCCAGGCAGCACCCTCTGTCACCGTCCCGGAGTGCGTCACTCAGTGGCAACTGCGCCGGTGCGGTCACCAGGGGCGACTTTCAATTCGCGATATACTAGGTTTTGTGTCTCGTTTTCTGTTCCCTGTTGGAACAACATTTCGACTTTTTGATCTTGTACACGTCCGCAGCTCGTGGTCTCGCGGTAGCGTTCTTGCTTCCCGAGCACGGGGTCCCGGGTTCGATTCCCGGCGGGGTCAGGGATTTTCACCTGCCTCGAGTTGACTGGGTGTTGTTGTGTCGTCTTCATCATCATCATTCATCTCCATCAGGGTCGTAGGAAGGCAATGGCAAACCACCTCTGCTAGGACCTTGCCTAGTATAGCGGTGCGGGTCTCCCACATCGTCCCTTGCCCTCTGTCAGGAAGTATGGGACCTCATCATCATCATCGATCTTGTACACATGATATACATGAATGAAGCAAACGACAGGACCACTGACCAACGAGAGACTGGATGCCGTATGGTGGCGTTACGGGCACGTGACATGGTAAAGTATGCATTTAAGTGGTGCAGAGATGCATGACGTATCATTCTACAGCCAATACTGGCTGCAAGTGGGGAAACCAGCTGGCGTCAGTGACTTTGACAAGGGGCCGATTGTCGTGGCACGGCATTTGGTTTCGAACATCTCGGCAACTGCGAAGCTGATAGGCCGTTCGAGTACTATGGAAAGTGGTGGAAGGGCTGTGTGATCGCGACGGGGTGACAAGGTGTTGGAAGTTCACGCCTCATTGGAGAACGTGGGCGGCAGACGCTTGCTCACTCTGTAGGCAGTCTGACTCTGTGGCAGTCTGACGGCAGAATACAAAGCTGGCGCAGACCCATTATTCCGGAGTTCATGGTTCAGCGCACATTGATTAACATGGGCTCCACAGCAGACGACCTCTAGGTGTTCCCACTTTGACTCAATGACATCGTCAGATACAATTGTGGTGAGCACGGAGTGATCAAGATTAGATATGGGATCAGTGGAGATGTGTCGCATGTACGGATGAATTATGTTTCTTGTCACGCCAGTTCGATGGTCGTTTACATATACGACATCATGGCTGCCTGAAACATGCACCTTGCTACAGACGCCGGCCAGTGGCGGGGGTTATGCTATGGGGGACAGTCACCTGTGCATCCGTGGGGCCTGCAATAGTAATCGGAGATACCATGACAGCTGTGGACTGTATGAATATTATTGCGGATAGCCTGCTTCCCTTCACTCTTGATGTGTTCCCCGATGGCGATGGCATCTACCAGCAGGATAACTGTCTGTGTCAGAAGGGCGCAGTCATGGAACAGTGGTTTGGGGAACATGACATCGAACCCTCGTTGATGTATTGCGCGCCAGTTCTATCTGATATGAACTCAATGGTATGCACCTGAGCGCTGTCGGACACCAGATCACCACCCACAATGCTCTGGCTGTAGTTCATAAGAACTGAGTGTTGTATATACGAACCCCACCCTCCATGAACCATGGACCTTACCGTTGGTGGGGAGGCTTGCATGCATCAGCGATACAGATGGCCGTACCGTAGGTGAAACCACAACGGAGGGGTATCTGTTGAGAGGCCCTCCTGAAGAGGGGCAGCAGCCTTTTCAGTAGCTGCAGGGGCAACAGTCTGGATGATTGACTGATCTGGCCTTGTAACACTAACCAAAACGGCCTTGATGTGCTGGTACAGCGAAGGGCTGAAAGCAAGGGGAAACTGCAGCCGTAGTTTTTCCTGAGGGCATGCAGCTTTACTTTATGGTTAAATGATGATGGTGTCCCCTTGGGTAAAATATTCCAGAGCTAAAATAGTCCCCCATTCGGATCTCCGGGCGGGGACTACTCAGGAGGACGTCGTTATCAGGAGAAAGAAAACTGGCGTTCCGCGGATCGGAGCGCGGAATGTCAGATCCCTTAATCGGGCAGGTAGGTTAGAAAATTTAAAAAGGGAAATAGATACGTTAAAGTTAGATATAGTGGGAATTGGCGAAGGTCGATGGCAGGAGGAACATGGCTTCTGGTCAGGTGAATACAGTGTTATAAATACAAAATCAAATGGCGATAATGCAAGAGTGCGCTTAAAATGAATTAAAAACAGGAGTGTGGGTAAGATACTACAAACAGCATAGTGAACGCATTATTGTGGCCAAGAGAGACACGAAGCCCACTCCTACCACAGCAGTAAAAGTTTATATGCCAACTATTTCCGCAGATGACGAAGAGATTGATGAAATGTATGATGAGATAAAAGAAATTGTTCAGATAGTGAAGGGAGACAAAAATCTAATAGTCATGGGTGACTGGAATTCGACAGTAGGGAAAGGAAGAGAAGGAAACGTAGTAGGTGAATATGGGATGGGGGTAAGAAATGGAAGAGGAAGCCGCATCGTAAAATTCTGCACAGAGCATGCCTTAATCATAGCTAACACTTGGTTCAAGAATCGTGAAAGAAGTTTGTATACATGGAAGAGGCCTGGAGATACTGGAAGGTTTCAGACAGATTATATAACGGTAAGACAGAGATTTAGGATCCATGTTTTAAATTGTAAGACATTTCCAGGAGCAGATGTGGACTCTGACAACAATGTATTGGTTATGAACTATAGATTAAAACTGAAGAAACTGCAAAAGGGTGGAAATTTGAGTAGATGGTGCCTGCATAAATTCACAGAACCAGAGGTTTTCGAGAGTTTCAGGGAGAGCATTAGAGAACGATTGACAGGGATGGGGGAAAGATACGCAGTAGAAGAAGAATGGGTAGCTTTGAGAAATGAAATAGTGAATGCAGCAGAGGATCAAGTAGGTAAAAAGACGAGGGCTAGTAGAAATCCTTGGGTAACAGAAGAGGTATTGAGTTTGATTGATGAAAGGAGAAAATATAAAAATGCAGTAAATGAATCAAGCAAAAATGAAAACAAACGTCTCAGAAGTGAGATCGACAGGAAGTGCAAAATGGCTAAGCAGGGATGGCTAGAGGACAAATGTAAGAATGTAGAGGCATATCTCACTAGGTGTAAGATATATAGTGCCTACAGGAAAATTAAAGAGACCTTTGGAGAAAAGAGCACCACTTGTATGAACATCAAGAGCTCAGACGGAAACCCAGTTCTAACAAGGGAACCTCCCCATCGCACCCCTCTCAGATTTAGTTATAAGTTGGCACAGTGGATGGGCCTTGAAAAACGGAACACAGATCAATCGAGAAAACAGGAAGAAGTTGTGTGGAGCTATGAAAAAAATAAGCAAAATATACAAACTGAGGAGTCCATGCGAAAGATGTGCAACATCAAGGACGGTGTTAGCTCAGGAGCGCCGTGGTCCCGTGGTTAGCCTGAGTGGTTGCGGAACGAGAGGTCCTTGGTTCAAGACTGAAAAGTTTAATTTTTTATTTTCAGAAAATTATTATGTGTCCGTCCGTTATGTTTTCATCACTTTTTGGGAGTGATTATCACATCCACAAGAAAACCAAAATCAGGCAAGGTAGAAGAATCTTTTTACCCATTCGCCAAGTGTACAAGTTAGGTGGGTCAACAACATATTCCTGTCATGCGACGCACATGCCGTCACCAGTGTCGTATAGAATATATCAGACGTGTTTTCCTGTGGAGGAATCGGTTGACCTATGGCCTTGCGATCAATTTTTTCCGGTTCCCATTGGAGAAACACGTCCTCTCGTCTACTAATCGCACGGTTTTGCGGTGCGGTCGCAAAACACAGACACTAAACTTATTACAGTGAATAGAGACGTCAATGAACGAACGGACAGATTATAACTTTGCGAAAACAAAGAAAGTAATATTTTCAGTCGAGGGAAGACTTGAACCAAGGACCTCTCGTTCCGCAGCCGCTCTAGCTAACCACGGGACCACGGCGCTCCTTCGCTCACGTTCTCCTTGATGTTGCCTATCTTGCACATGGACTACTCAGTTTCCATATTTTGCTTATTTTTTTCATAGTTCCACAACACTTCTTCCTGTTTTCTCGATTGATCTGTGTTCCGTTTTTCAAGGCCTATCCACTGTGTCAACTTATAACTAAATCTGAGGGGGGTGCGATGGGGAGGTTCCCTTGTAAGCAAAGAAGGGAAAGCAGAAAGGTGAAAGGAGTCTATACAAGGGCTATGTACTTGAAGACAATATTGTGGAATTGGAATAGGATGTAGATGAAGATGAAGTGGGAGATATGATACTGTGTGAAGAGTTTGATAGAGCACTGAAAGACTTACGTCGAAACAAGGCCCCGGGAGTAGACAACATTCCATTAGAACCACTGACAGCCTTGGGAGAGCCAGCCCTGACAAAACTCTACCATCTGGTGTTCAAGATGTATGAGACTGGCGAAATACCCTCAGACTTCAAGAAGAATATAATAATTCCAACCCCAAAGAAAATAGGTGTTGATGTGTTGACAGATGTGAAAATTACCGAACTATCAGTTTAATAAGTCACAGTTGAATAATTCAGAGGTTCGCCGATGACATTGTAACTCTATCAGAGACAGCAAAGGATCTGGAAGAGAAGTTCAACGGCAAGGAAACTGTGTTGAAAGGAGGATATAAGATGAACATCAACAAAAGCAAAACGAGAATAATGGAATGTAGTCGAATTAAGTCGGGTGATGCTGAGGGAATTAGATTAGGAAATGACACACTTAAAGCAGTAGATGACTTTTGCTTTTTGGGGGGAAAATAATTAATGATGGTCGATATATAATGTGGATATAAAATGCAGACTGGCAATGGCAAGGAAAGTATTTCGGAAGAAGAGAAATTTGTTAACGTCGAGTATAGATTTAAGTGTCAGGAAGTCGTTTCTGAAAGAATTTGAATGGAGTGTAGCCATGTATGGAAGTGAAACATGGACGATAAATAGTTTGGACAAGAAGGGAATAGAAGCTTTAGAAATGTGGTGCTACTGTAGAATGCTGAAGATTAGATGGGTAGATCACATAACTAATGAGGAGCTACTAAATAGAATTGGGGAGAAGAGAAGTTTGTGGCACAACTTGACTAGAAGAAGGGATCGGTTGGTAGGACACGTTCTGAGGCATCAAGGGATCACCAATTTAGTAGTGGAGGGCAGCGTGGAGGGTAAAAATCGTAGAGGGAGACCAAGAGATAAATACACTAAGCAGATTCAGAAGGATGTAGGTTGTAGTAGGTACTGGGAGATGAAGAAGCTTGCACAGGATAGAGTAGCATAGAGAGCTGCATCAAACCAGCCTCTGGACTGAAGACCACAACAACGTATATGAAACTCTGTGAAGAGGAAAACGGGAACAAATGAACCAGTTGCAGAATCTTGGTAGCGATAAAACCTATGACGAGGACAAGTATATGATTGATAATGATTAACACCAAGCATGTATGCAAAGCACTACTGTAGGAGTCTGAAACGAAAAGTTGAAAGAAGACATTCAAATGATAATATTCCTATTTTCGGTAGTCGAAGGCACATAGATGTGTCTAAATGATAATATATTACCCATTTGCTTGATATTTCATTTCCTCTTAGAGACAGCTGCATTTTGGACTCTATAGTCATTCTCAAATGATCCTGCAGCCAAAATATGCCTACAGTTCAGCATTCATTTCTTGTCACAATATTACAGTTTCCACCAAGAAGAGTCGTACCGAGTATACTGTCAACATTTGACGTATCATTATTACTCCATGGCTGTCGCAATGCATACTGTAACACTTGTCAAGAACATCATACGCGGCCTCCTACAACAGAGCGCACGCCATGCCGGCGCCACTTTACCGAACTGAATCCCTTCGTAAATATTGAAAACCTTAAGAACAACGAATGAGGACAAACTCATTGTACTTAACGACAACTTACAGCAGTGTAAAGTAGTGCCAGCAGTGGTAGCCAGGTCAGCACCAGTTAAATCCGCAATGTAGCCCATGGCACAGCTGTAACCGTATTTCATGGCTGTCATACCATGAATTAAAGATATCATCAGTGTTGTTCATCTCTGCATAAGAATCATCAAAAATAAAGATCAACTTCGTCATTGAGGTGTTCCTTTGCGTCACGGGATATCAGCGTTGATAATGGCCGTAGATTTAAGAATAGGGAATAGTATCTTTTTTGATTCAATAGCGGTAATACAAAATGTAATCCAAATAAATAAAGGACATACACTAACCGGTCAGAACCCAATGACCTTCGACCTATTATCGATATAAACTCGTTCAGGCAATACCATACCGAGCGAGGTGGCGCAGTGGTTAGCACACTGGACTCGCATTCGGGAGGACGACGGTTGAATCCCGTCTCCGGCCATCCTGATTTAGATTTTCCGTGATTTCCCTAAATTGTTTCAGGCAAATGCCGGGATGGTTCCTTTGAAAGGGCGCGGCCGATTTCCTTCCCAATCCTTCCCTAACCCGAGCTTGCGCTCCGTCTCTAATGACCTCGTTGTAGACGGGACGTTAAACACTAACCACCTCAGGCAATACCACGTCACCTAGAGAGGAATGACAGCTACTCAGACACACAAACGTTGTATGCAGTATCAGTGAGCGTGCTGCCCATCTGTAGAATGGATCTATCTGAGTCAGTCCGAGGGCAGATTGTGAATGCCTGGAGGCTCGGCAAGAGAATTTTGGAAACTGCACGACTTGTCGGGTGCTCGAAGAGTGTTGTTGTGAGTGTCTTCAAGAGACAAAGGTGAAACTACGTCCATAAATCGTGGGGTTGGGCAGACGCCCTTCATTACAGATGTCGGACGTCGTAAGTTGGGTAGACTGGTAAAATAGCCAGGGAGCAAACTGTGGCGGGACTAACATCAGACTGTAATGGTGGTCAGAGTACAAGTGTTTCTGTACACACACACTGCACCGAACACTCTTAATGGTAAGCCTCTGCAGCCGACGAGCAGTGCATGTGCGAATGGTAATACCACTACATCAGCAACTACGACTTAAATGGGCCCTTGATCATTGGCAGCCGACCAGTGTAGCCGAGCGGTTGTAGGCACTTCAGTCTTTCACCGCGCGACCGCTACGGTCGTAGATTCGAATCTTGCCTCGGGCATGGATGTGTGGATGTCCTTAGGTTAGTTAGGTTTAAGTACTTCTAAGTTCTAGATGTTAAGTCTCATAGTGCTCAGAGCCATTTGAACCATTTGATCATTGGCAATTGACGTTGGTGAAGCGTTAGAGCGTTACGTGGTGTAATGAATCCCCATATCTTTTTCATTATGCCGATTGGAAGGCGCGAATCCATCGTCTTCCAAGGGAACAGTTGCTTTACACCTGTTCTGCAGGACGGAGATAATCTGGCGGCTGCTCCATTATGCTCTGGGCAACATTCACGTGGGCATCCATGGGATCAGTGGAGCTCGTGCAAGGCACTGTGACGGCCAAGATGTATCGTACACTGGTTCCAGAGCACGCACACCCATTCATGTCGATCATGTTTCCCGACGGCAGTGGCAGTTTTCAACAAGACAATGCGCCACGTAACAGGAACACAGAGGCGAGTTCCAATTGTTCTGCTAGCACTCAAACTCGCCACATTTGAACCGATCGTACACATCTGGGATGTGGTGAAACGTGGCGTCAGAACTCGTCGCTCCCCTCCCCAGAATTTACGGGAATTGGGTGATTTGCATGTGCAGATATGGTTCCAACTCCCTCCACCGTCCTAGAAAGGCGTCATTGCTTCCATGGCATTACGCGTTGCTGCTGTTATCCGTGGCAAAGTTGGAGATGCCGGCTATTAGGTGTATGTTAAGCCACAAGTCGTACGTTAACCATTTGCAAATCTTTGCAGCTGTGTGGCGTCTAAGACAAACATATTCCAATTACACAGTGTAAATTAATTAACATAAAGAGGGAACGACGTTGCGCCACATTTCCCTCTTAAAACATCCCTTGGCTCAATATAACAATTTGTACAGCAGTCTCAGAAGAGTGTACAATATTAAAGGCGTGGAAGTAGCTAATGAAGTTGAAAATGGCGATGGCAGTTGCTGCATTATTATCTGGATTGCAGTATTGAAATCTTGGTAAGGCAGGTTCTCGGAGCATAAGCACGTACTACAATACACGGGAAGATACACTAACACGCTTAGGAATTTTTAGCATTTCGCGATAGACGTGGTTTAAAAGAGGTCGCCGCTGTAAATTCAACGCATTTACCGCTCGGATTAAAATCATCGGTAATGTATGTGGCGAGAGGACTTTGCTCTCTTTAACAGCGAAGATCTGCGAAGGGTGTGGGGCAGCTGTGATACGCTCTTCTGATATTCCCTCTTTATTACGAGACACAGGGTCTACGTAACCGATAAACCTCCCGGGCCTTCAAGTTTTGAAATTAATACAGTGCAGAACTGTAGTGGCAGCAATTGAGATATTGCGATAGAAGCCAAGTTGCCTGGGTCGATAATCCAGAGCGATACCATTCTAGAAAGCGGTCGTAGCGCTGGCGGGTAAGGGGATCGCAGGAAAAAGAAGACGCCGGGCTCAGAGATATTGCACGTGGCCCGGAGCAGAGGTAACCAGAGAGCGTCGTAATTTCCTCCGCGGATGCGCGGCTCTCTTTTAATATTAGCGGAGGAACGAAAACAAAAAAGTGGGGGAGGCGAGTGAGGGAGAGAGAAATACTGGGCGATAAGGAAGGCGAAAGGCGGTAGAGTGTTTAACCGCGCTCACGCACAAACTTTGGCGGGCGCGCACCTGCGCGGAGCGGCCACTCCTTGCGGAACACGGGAACGGCCGGGCGGCGCGCCCCAAGTTTCTCGCTGTGTTGTGGGCCGCACCGCAGCTAATCCGCGCCCTCGGCAAACACCCGTCGCGGCTGCAAAGGATGAGAGGTCCGAGGGAGACGGGCGCCGCGCCGGCCAAAGGGAGAGGAGCAAGTTGCGCTCTGCGAGCTCTGGGGCTCCTCAGCTGTCATACGGGGCAAACAGTCAACACAGCACGGTGTACAAGTTGGGGCACTGCAGCCTAGCATACTGCGATATCTCCTCCTTAACCTGGAAGAGGTACGTGCGTCTTTAGAAAAGCAAAGAATACGTCCACAAGTAGATGAGTTAAGCACTGATACATTTAAGATATGCAGAATATACACTGAGATAAGATACTGCGTGAAGAGTTTGACAGAGCACTGAAAGACCTGAGTCGAAACAAGGCCCCGGGAGTAGACAACATTCCATTAGAACTACTGATGGCCTTGGGAGAGCCAGTCCTGACAAAACTCTACCATCTGGTGAGCAAGATGTATCAGACAGGCGAAATACCCTCAGACTTCAAGAAGAATATAATAATTCCAATCCCAAAGAGAGCAGGTGTTGACAGATGTGAAAATTACCGAACTATCAGTTTAATAAGTCACAGCTGCAAAATACTAACGCGAATTCTTTACAGACGAATGGAAAAACTGGTAGAAGCGGACCTCGGGGAAGATCAGTTTGGATTCCGTAGAAATGTTGGAACACGTGAGGCAATACTAACCTTACGACTTATCTTAGAAGAAAGATTAAGAAAAGGCAAACCTACGTTTCTAGCATTTGTAGACTTAGAGAAAGCTTTTGACAATGTTAACTGGAATACTCTCTTTCAAATTCTGAAGGTGGCAGGTATAAAAGACAGGGAGCGAAAGGCTATTTACAATTTGTACAGAAATCAGATGGCAGTTATAAGAGTCGAGGGGCATGAAAGGGAAGCAGTGGTTGGGAAAGGAGTGAGACAGGGTTGTAGCCTCTCCCCGATGTTATTCAATCTGTATATTGAGCAAGCAGTAAATGAAACAAAAGAACAATTCGGATTAGGTATTAAAATTCATGGAGAAGAAGTAAAAACTTTGAGGTTCGCCGATGACATTGTAATTCTGTCAGAGACAGCAAAGGACGTTGAAGAGCAGTTGAACGGAATGGACAGTGTCTTGAAAGGAGGATATAAGATGAACATCAACAAAAGCAAAACGAGGATAATGGAATGTAGTCGAATTAAGTCGGGTGATGCTGAGGTAATTAGATTAGGAAATGAGACACTTAAAGTAGTAAAGGAGTTTTGCTATTTGGAGAGCAAAATAACTGATGATGGTCGAAGTAGAGATGATATAAAATGTAGACTGGCAATGGCAAGGAAAGCGTTTCTGAAGAAGAGAAATTTGTTAACATCGAGTATAGATTTAAGTGTCAGGAAGTCGTTTCTGAAAGTATTTGTATGGAGTGTAGCCATGTATGGAAGTGAAACATGGACGATAACTAGTTTGGACAAGAAGAGAATAGAAGCTTTTGAAATGTGGTGCTACAGAAGAATGCTGAAGATAAGGTGAGTAGATCACATAACTAATGAGGAGGTATTGAATAGGATTGGGGAGAAGAGAAGTTTGTGGCACAACTTGACTAGAAGAAGGGATCGGTTGGTAGCACATGTTTTGAGGCATCAAGGGATCACAAATTTAGCATTGGAGGGCAGCATGGAGGGTAAAAATCGTAGAGGGAGACCAAGAGATGAATACACTAAGCAGATTCAGAAGGATGTAGGTTGCAGTATGTACTGGGAGATGAAGAAACTTGCACAGGATAGAGTAGCATAGAGAGCTGCATCAAACCAGTCTCAGGACTGAAGACCACAACAACAACAACACCGAAGCACCAAAGAAGCTGGTATAGGCACGCGTATTCAAACAGATCTACATCTACATATACAGGGTGTTACGGCCAAACTTTCAGGTAACATTCCTCACACACAAAGGAAGAAAATATGTTATGTGGACATGTATCCGGAAACGCTTACTTTCCATGTTAGAGCTCATTTTATTACTTCTCTTCGAATCACATTAATCATGGGATGGAAACACACAGCAACAGAACGTACCAGCGTGACTTCAAACACTTTGTACAGGAAATGTTCGAAATGTCCTCCGTTAGCGAGGATACATGCATCCACCCGCCGTCGCATGGAATCCCTGATGCGCTGATGCATGCCAGGAGAATGGCGTATTGTATCACAGCCGTCCACAATACGAGCACGAAGAGTCTCTACATTTGGTACCGGGTTTGCGTAGACAAGAGCTTTCAAATGCCCCCATAAATGAAAGTCAAGAGGGTTGAGGTCAGGAGAGTGTGGAGGCCATGGAATTGGTCAGCCTCTACCAATCCATCGGTCACCGAATCTGTTGTTGAGAAGCGTACGAACACTTCGGCTGAAATGTGCAGGAGCTCCATCGAGCATGAACTACATGTTGTGTCGTACTTGTAAAGGCACATGTTCTAGCAGCACAGGTAGAGTAACCCCTATGAAATCATGATAACGTGCTCCATTGAGCGAAGGTGGAAGAACATACTGACGAAACAAAAATGAGCTCTAGCATGGAAATTAAGCGTTGAAACGTCCCCTTTTTTGAACAAATATACACGACTGTGCTTAAACTGACACACAATATTTTGTTAGCGCAACGCAATCTGACTTTCAAAATTCCCTACAAAAGAATGGCCCTGACTAACATTAAACTATACCTTTCACAAATCACTTACCTCACAAAAATCATCGCTGCTCAAGCTACTGCAATACAGCGAGCGCCACTACTGCCAGCTAAATAAAAGATTCATACTATGGAAGGCACTAACTACTGATAGGGATAGTTAGCAAATGAAAGATATTAATAGAGAACAAACAATGTATTTACCTTGATATCATCATGTATAAATATAGCAGTTCATGACAAATTTCAAAACTCCGCCATCTCTCTCCCCACATCCATCACTGCTGGCGGCTCACCTCCAACTGCGCAACGCTACGCGCTGTTCACATTCAGCTGCCTAACACTACAATGGCGAGTATTACAACAATGCAAAGCAGCCACAGACTGCACACAGCACAGCCAGTGATTTTCATACAGAGGTGGCGTTACCAATAAAAAAACCTAAACAGCCTACTTACATAGCCCCCATGCTCCCCACAAAAAATTTTACAAATTGTTTTGGGCAGTGGCCAATACAGATTTGAAAAAAAATTTTCATAATTACAATAACAAAGAAATCAAATGCACACACTTATTGATACAATGTTGGTCAAAAGCTAAAAATTTCTAACAGTCCACAAAGACAGTCCTGATCGTTCATTACGGTAAAATAGTAGTGTTTTTCTCAAAGTCTGAGCAGTAGAAGAAAATGCACACGGAAGTAGTGGATTTCCATGCAGTCTTGAAGAGGTAGTGTTGTCCTTCCAACGGAAAGACAGTGCTGACTCTCGACATGCAGACAAGTAATGGGCCACAACAGAGCAAACCCACAGCGGAGTCAGTCGAAGTTTTGAAGAATATTGGTGGGTAGGTCATCACAGAGCAGACCCACTGGAGTCCTGGTAGAGATTGTGGTATTGGTGGGCCACCAGAGGTGCAGACCCACTGTAGTCCTTGTAGAGATAATGGTATTGGTGGGTCATCAAAGATGCAGACCCACTGTAGTCCTTGTAGAGATGGCCAGCAGCCATCTGTTGTGACTGTGCAGGTGCACAATCACCACTGAAGAGTCTTGCGGACAATATAGCAAGTCCATAAACCACCACTTGTGCACTCACAAAGTTTTTGAAATTGTCCTTAGAACCAGCAATGCTGTTATCCAGTCCCTTGCTGAATCATGAACACACGTGCAAGCACTAACAGTCCCTACTTCTCACATATTGTCCATATACTATGACGTGTGCGGTGAATTGTAACTAACAAGTTAATAATATCATGAACTGGTGACAATTACAATTTAATAACATAAGAATACAATTACAAAGGTACAAAAACATCATTAAAGAACATAATAGTACAGATAACATTTGTAGTAATATGGGCTTTACAAAAGAATCGAAATAACATATACATCAGTGTTACAGGAATTATGACATGAGTACATACATAAAAGATCAGAGTAACTTTCGAAACATCAACTTCACACATGAGCATTAAACAGAACAGAATTAATAATATCTAACATCTTTACAAAGTAAATAACATATTATTAATGCCAATTATATTCGAGGATAACAGTATTCCTCATCATAGTGAATGTAGCTTAATATTAAAAGAAGAAAAAAATTCTATGAAATTACACAGAGACAGGAAGAAAACAAATACACAAGGGTACACAAACACATAGTGGGATAACACCAATAGGAAAGGACAGTGTTCGTTTTCAGTGTAACATGTGGTACTGCAGTCCAATCCAAAACTTCATATATCTTTCCTCTTATTTCATCCTTTGTTCCCACCAAAAAAAATTCTGTCTAAGCATGCTTTCTGTATTTATATGTTCACACATTTCTTACCTGAACATTTATTTCCAAGAAAATCCTACCTAAACCTGTTTTATGTACTTTTTTTCTGTATAACTTCTCAATGCATTTCTTCCAATTCATCGAAACTCATTCTCTTAGAGGCTACCCCCTCTTAAGCTAACTTAAATCTACTGAGCTCAGATGCTAAACTAAGGAACGAGGCAATGCAGCAGCACATAACAAATTAACACAAACAGCAATACAAAAAAAAAATGGAAAATTGCAAAACGAGCTACAGTAAATATAAATTACCAAGCAATGCAACATTACAACTAATATGAGCCAATGTACAGTAACAAGAAAAATAAGTCAGTAGTAAAACTAGCTTAACAGAGTAACACAATTTAAAATTCAGTAGCACTATGCCTGGCAAACAGCAGCAGCAAATATAAAAAATATAAAACTTGTATCTATACATGACAAAGCTCAAGCAGAAAAGATATTACAGTAAAAACAACAATGCAGATAAGGGAAGTGTATATTCACATCTTAATGTCTATGTAAATTAAAGTGGTGCACCACAAATTATTCTACAAAAGAAATTACCAAGCACTTGAAAAGAAAATTATAGATGCCGTTACTGTTATTAGTCCCTTCTTATTGTTCTCTCCATTCCAAGAGCTTCTTTTTCGAAGAATGTGAATCAGAAAATAATTATTTAATAAATCTGTTGACAGAAAGTGTTCACATTAGCAGATGCATTTAAGTTTATTTTATAAAACCAATGCTGCAACACAGCTGGAAAACAGGTATCAAATGAAATAAGCAATTACGCAAACCAAAGCATAAAAATATCTTTCAATAGTCATGTGACATTTCATAAGTTAGTAGAAATTCTCTCAACTCTCGTAGAAAGACGCTTGTCGTAATCAGGTGTGCAGATGTAAAAATATTTCTCGTCATTTCATTAGGCATTTCAGTAAATATCATAAATTACGAGCTCCACAGTATGCTTTCAACAAGGAAATGTCAATAGCGAGTATAATGGCCTCCCCTTTTTTTTCTACCTGTGCCGCTGAAAGGCTAATGGCTTTTTTTCGGGCGGCTGTCGCCCAGGTGGGTGCCCGCGACGCATTACGTGCAGGTGGTCACTTAACTTTCTTACGGAAATATTTACGACAGCAGTTTCCGCTGCAGTGACAGTCTCATATAAAAATTTCATAGGTCGAGAATTTGCGTTACAAATGTAGAAACAAAATCCTGTAAATATAAAAGTGTCCAAAAAATTTTCACAGGCATTGTGATACATTCACGCATTTACACACATTTCATAACTCTTAAAGTACGATTCTTGGTTTCCAACATCCTGTTTCACAAGTCAAGAGTCCCTACCCACTATTCATTACTCCTTACCTTATTACACATATACGTATCCATCGACACTCGTCAATATTTCGTCATTATAAATATGAAGCATAATCAAATAACTCATATAGCCTCAGCCTATTAATCATAAACATATCTCAGCAGCATAATACACATCGACGTCGTAAAAATATCATAACACCTCAGTCAAATCTCAAAATCGTCGTAGCTTCCTCCAATAATTAAAAAAATTCTCTGCTCATGTCAAAAGTGTCATCTGCCTCAAACGTACTTTAAAAATCATGAATCCATACCAAATACATCATTCAAAGCTCTCATAGTATCACAATGGTTCCGAAAAAATATGAAGAGTTCACACAGTACAGACAAAATACAATTTCGTAAGTGTGAAGTTACCCAACTGTGTATTGCGTAAACATGTGTCACTGATGTAGTAAAAAACATGCTTATCTCTCAGTTAAATGATCAGATCGCAATGTAATTTATGTTTTAGAGAAATATGGTACTGATGTGTAAAGTTGTATAAGCAAATACCATATTAGCTAGGGTTCCTTGTGGTTGCCACACACATGGTACACAAAGTGAGCATGTACCCCCCTGATGATTATTGTAATTATACCCTCAGGTGTTACAGATTACAGCAATGGAATGAAATGTATCACGGAAAACTTTCTATGTAATTCAAAAATCTTTAAAAATAAATGTTTTAAGTACAAAATTAATCACTCAAATACGTGTCCTGTAGCGCTAAATGTACGTCTTGCTGTAAGATAATCTCTGTGAAAGTGTCGTAGTTATTGTCCTCTGAAAGCTAAGTTCTGCAGAAGTCAATGTACTTACCTCATGATAAACAAAAGTGAAATGCTTTGCGTATAGATATCGTAGTTATTATGCTTATTGGCGTGATGAAGAAAGTACTGTACAGTAACGTATTGTTGTGCCACGAAAAAGGCTGTCTCATTGTTGCTATACCACAAAAGTTACTACTAAAACATGTTTTACTTTCCAGAAGAATTCAGAGAAACTGTGCCGATATAAAACAGATACACCGCAAAAGCAACATTGTATATTGTCACTCTTTAGTAGTGTCGTGATAAAATCGTGCAGTTGTCACATAAACTAACCACTGTGTCATCTGGTATCTCACAGAAAGTACTTTAAACCCAGAATGTATTTTCAAGTAAACCAAAATGTTGCATTAAAATCTCATTAGCAGTAACAGTATATGTTCTAAGTATGTAAGCCTTATAGTCGTTACATAATCGTGCAACTAACAAGCAAGAATGTACACACACAATAACACTGTGACGTCTGTTCACTATAACAATGCATTCGTAATTTCTGTTGAAATAAGTTCTCTTGGTTCTTGACTGGATATTTAACTTCAAACATTGTTGCATGGTAACAGTCTCTAAGTCTGACAATGCATACTAGAAATGTGAAGTGAAAAGTTTTATGGCGAACATAAAGTTAAAAAGCAGATTATCTTTCAATAAACGGTTTTACATGTGAAATGTGGTGTAAATCTTTACTCTTCCTAGGACGCAGAGTTTCAACTTTAACGCAATTATCATGCGGTATACGTCGTTAAACAATACTGTAATTTTTCTTAAGGTTAGCGTCTATGTCATTTTTCTCTGAGCCAGCCGGCGCAAGCGGCTGCCTGCGGTGCGAGTCATTGTCTGTCCCTTTGTTGGCGCGCGTCGTTATTGGGATTTGGAGACCTAGCTTCTACAAATTCACGTTGTCGAAAGTGCCCTGCTCTGTTTGAATTCCGCCAGTTCTGATGAAATTCAGGTCTGTCGTTATGATTATCTCGTCTGTCGTCATGTCGGTAGATTTCATAATTTCTTTCTTGTCGGTCATGTGGTGGAGAATATCTTCCTGAATCGTAACTGCGCGCTGAACTGTTGCGTCTGAAGTTATTCTGTCTCCCGTGATAATAATGGTTCTGGTTGCCATATTGTCTGTTTCTATGATTGTCTCTGTCATATTCATTACTACGGAAATGCGATCTTTCTCTGTAACTATAATTACTCTGCCAGTGGTTGTCATAAGGGTGGTGTCTGTTTTGGTCACGATTTGTGTTGTGAGAGTAGACTTGTCGTGTCCAGTTATTGCTTCTGTCGTCATGGAATTGTGACGGATGTGACCTGTAGTGATTGTTTTCCTTTTTTCGCATCCCGTGACGGTCTGTGTCAATTTCCAGTTCTTGTAACAGTCCCTGAAATGCTTCAATGTCGTCTTTGCAACGTCCTGCTAAAATAATATGTCGTAAATGTTCAGGCAATTTGAGTAAGCAAATGCGGATGAGTTCTGAGGGGCTGTATGGGTTTGACAGGTACTGATTCTTGTGCAACATGTCTTCAAAATATTTCACAAGACTGGAGAATTCAGATTGTTCGAAATGTTTCATCATTATGATGCCATGTTTTACTCGGTCTTGTGTGGCTTGAGACCAATATGCTGAGAGGAAGGCATGGTAAAATTCTCCTTCACTGTGGCAATCGTGAATGACCGATCGCATTCTTACAGCTGGTTCATTCTCTAAGTAGCCACACATAAATTCTAATCTGTGTTCTAACGACCAGTTGGGAGGAAAACAATGAGAGAATTGATGGAGCCATGCTTGTGGATGAATGTCGTTCCCAGAATTCTTAAATGTTATGAATTTACGTGTAGTAAAGAACAGCTTATAGTCAAAATCGTCATGTAGGCGAGTCGCATGTCGGTCGTTGTTACTTCGTTTCGGCGGTTCCATCTCAAAATCCAATGCGTCTTGCCAATTTCTTTCATAATTTCCGAAGTGTCCTGTGTTATTATTTTGTGTTTGTTCCGTATTTCTATGTCCCTCTTCCCGTGTTGGAGCGCCAGTGTCCTCTGAAATACGTAATTCTTGTATTACCTGTGTCAGCTGATCTTGTACTTCCCGGATTTCTCTTTGGTGTTGTGTATTAATTTGATTCTGATTTTGTTTGAATTTTCTTATTTGTTCATACTCTTCTGTGTCAGTGAAGGCTACGGGTCTTGTGTCATTCAGATCATCATCTACCTTTGTAGATAAGTTAGTGACCTGATCCGAAAGTTCGGCTACTTTCTCCGATAGTGTACTTATTTCCTCCATGTGTCTTTCTGAACCAATTTTCAGGGTATCTACTGTGTCCTTTAAGTTTTCCTGAGTTCTTGCAAGTTGCGTAACTGAATCGGTAGGTGCAACTGAGTCAATTTTAGCTTGCAAGGTCTCATGATTTTCATGAACAATAGTCTGCAGTTCTTTTATGGCTGCTTCGTGATTCTGTAATACATTTTCATGACGCGAAAAAATAGGTTGGAAATACTCACAAATTTGTGTTTTTACGTCATTACAGACCTTTTGACATTTCGATTCGATGTTATGTAACTCAGTGGTTAAATCTTCACGTGTTTGTTCAAGTGTAGTGTCTAACTTTTGAAGATTTTGTTCCATTGTGTCTAACTTTTTGAGATTTTGTTCCACTGTGTCTAACTGTTGCTGTATTTGTCTCTGGTGTTGTTCCATTGTGTCTAACTTTTCAAGCTTTTGTCCCATTTGTTGCATTAATTGTAATAACAATGCACTGGTGTCTGAAGCATGTTCCTCAGTGCTTTTCGGCAGTGAAGTTGCACCGGCAACATTCACATTTTGACAAGTAGAAAATGTGTCTTGACTCATTTGAGAAAACGGTGAGAACCCAAAACCTGAGCCTACAGTATTTGAAATATTGTGTTCTGTCATTTCGGATTCCTGAGGCGAGCTGTTGCCGACCGATCGATCGATAATGCTTCCCTCTTCACTAATTGTTTCACTGTCCACGCCATTGTTTGCCGCCCGCTTCATTTCCCTATGCACAATTACCAAATTACTACTTTGAACATCAGTTAATTCATTACTCGGTGGCGCTAACACACTGCTTTCATTTTCACTGTCATTTCTCAGTTTACTTTGGAGCCTAGTATTACGTTTTTCACACGCCATTATTGTCACAGTATTTCACACGACAACACAGAAAAACACAATTTGAAGAGCAAAAATAAGAGAACACATTAACATAGCACTGAAAATAATATTTAGTTAATTGCAAGCGCAGCTGCGAAAAACTTGCTGCAAATCTACATGCATGCCACAACTGTTTTACTGTAGAACAATGAAAAACAACAACTACAAAGGAAATTCTCTCTATAATTACGCGCTAGCAATAAACAAAATCTACACTAATTACACAAACTACAAGAAAAAATCAGAAGATTCCAGTGAGGTATCCTCGGCTAAGGGTCGACATATGAAACGTCCCCTTTTGAACAATTTTACAAGACTGTGCTTAAACTGACACACAATATTTTGTTAGCGCAACGCAATCTGACTTTCAAAATTCCCTACAAAAGAATGGCCCTGACTAACATGAAACTATACCTTTCACAAATCACTTACCTCACAAAAATCTTCGCTGCTCAAGCTACTGCAATACAGCGAGCGCCACTACTGCCAGCTAAATAAAAGATTCAAACTATGGAAGGCACTAACTACTGATAGGGATAGTTAGCAAATGAAAGATATTAATAGAGAACAAACAATGTATTTACCTTGATATCATCATGTATAAATATAGCAGTTCATGACAAATTTCAAAACTCCGCCATCTCTCTCCCCACATCCACCACTGCTGGCGGCTCACCTCCAACTACGCAACGCTACGCGCTGTTCACATTCAGCTGCCTAACACTACAATGGCGAGTATTACAACAATGCAAAGCAGCCGCAGACTGCACACAGCACAGAGGTGGCGTTACCAATAAAAAAACCTAAACAGCCTACTTTCAGCGTTTCCCGACACATGTCCACATAACATCTTTTCTTTATTTGTGTGTGAGGAATATTTCCTGAAAGTTTGGCCGTACCTTTTTGTAACACCCTGTATACTCCGCTAGCCACCAAGCGGTGTGTGGCGGAGGGCACAATTCGCGCCAAAGTCATATTTCCCCCCTGTGTTCCACTCGCGGATCGCACGAGGGAACACGACTGTCTGAACGCCTCAGTACGAGCACTAATTTCCCTTATCTTCGAATGGTGATCATTGTGTGATTTGAAAGTTGGTGGTATTAATATTTGCTCTACATCCTCGGCGAAGATCGGATTTCGGAGTTTAATGAGCAGTCCCTTCCGTTTCGCGAGTCATCTATTTGCAAGTGTATCGCACTTCAAACTTTCTATGAGATTTGTAACGCTCTCGCGATGGCTGAATTTACCAGTCACGAATCTTGCTGCTCATCTTTGGACCTTCTCAATCTCTTGAATGAAACCCAACTGGTAAGGGTCCCATACAGACGGAGAATATTCTGAGAATGGACGAACTAACGTATTCTAAGCAATTTCCTTTGTTGAAGGACTGCATCGCTTCAGGATTCTACCAATAAACCGCAATCTAGATTTCGCCTTGCCCGTTACTTGTGTAATCTGATCGTTCCATTTGAGATCATTTCGAATAGTCACACCCAGATACTTGACGGATGTTACCGCTTCCAAAGACAGGGCATTTATTTTGTAGTTGTACATTAATGGGGATTTTCGCCTTGTTATACGCAGTAGATTACACTTACTAATACTGAGAGATAACTGCCAGTCATTACACCACGCATTTACTTCTGCAAATCCTCATTCATTTGTTCACAACTTTCGTGTGATACTACTTTCCTGTAGACTACAGCATCATCAGCAAACAGTCTAATGCCGTTGTCAATACCATCAACCAGATCGTTTATGTAAATCATAAAAAGTAGCGGACCTATTACGTTGCCCTGGGGCGCACCTGAAGTTACCCTTGTGTCTGTTGAAGTCACCTCATTCATGACAACACACTGCTCTCTTCCTGTTAGAAAACTTTCTATCCAACAGCATATGTCAGCGGATAGACCGTAAGCGCGCACTTTTTGGGGCAAGCGACAGTGCGGAACTAAGTCGAGAAATATGGCATCAACCTAGGAGCCGGTATCTAGAGCCTATTGTACGTCATGCACAAAGAGGGGCAGCTGTGTCTCGCATAACCACTGTTACTAAAAAACGTGCAGGTTTCTGCAGATGAGCTTCTCAGAGTCTAGAAAGGTCATTATGTATGAATACAAAGTATATTCCATGATTCTACAACATATCGATGTCAGTCAAAATGGCCGGTAATTATGTGCATCCGATTTTCTACCCTTTTTATAGATTGCTATGCCCTGGGCGTTCTTCCAGTCCCGTGGAACTTTGCGCTGTTCCAAGATATGTAAACAGCCAAAATACGGGGCTGCGGTCGGCAACGGCTATATAAGACAACAAGTGTCTGGCACCGTTGTTAGATCGGTTACTGCTGCTACAATGGCAGGAAACTCCCCAGAAATAAAAGTCAAATTGCGTTCCTCAACTCCTGTACAGAGTTCGCGAGTCCAGAGGGAGCACCGTCGATACGTAATCCACTGCTCTTTTGGACCTTGAATTTGTAAATTCTCCTTCACAGCGCATGCATTCTGCGTCTTCATCGCTGTGGAAATGAGCTCTTCCAGGACTGTTTTTTCTGCTCTTCGCAGTCTTCTTACTGAACTTCAGCGCAGCAATGTTGCCTATAGTGCTGTGATGGAGTAATGGCTAGAATTCCTGCCTAATACATAGGGAGGCCAGAAGTCGAGTGCCAGCCATGACACGAATTTTAATTCATTTCTTTAGGTTTTACTATTACTGTAGATAAAAGATGAAACTCAAAATCTCAAAAAAAAATTTAATAATAAGATCTGTGGATCACCTACACCTGAAGTACAGTGTTTCCCGATTATGTGCAACACTGGGGAGCTATTCCAATGCCGGAGAGTCTCGGGAACAGTGACGATCAAAGAAGTGGAAAATAAGCTGAAGCTTTGAATTCAAGTTTGTGTCGGGAGGGTATCAGACCTGTGTATTCTGTGCAGGAATGTTAGCTATCGTGCTGTGGAAGTGTAATGGCTAGCATTCCTGTATTGTAGGCAAAGAGACCCCAATTCGAGTCCCCGCTGTGCCACAAGTTTTAACTCATTTCTTGAGCATCCACGATTATCGTAGATAAATATGAGATTCAAGTGTCTGTGGGAAAATTTAATTTAATCCTTATTTTTATACCTCATTTGATACAAAACAGACGTAATTGGCGACGTCGGATTCGCGTGGTCACTACTAACTTGATTAGTAGCCAACAGTAACGTACTTGACTCGATCTGTAAGCCAAAGCAACTTGCATAGCAAGCCTTCGACTCGCGGGGTGAACAGGGGGGACCGTGCGTGATATCAGGACAACACAAGACATTTACAGCGCTACAGTGGAACCTGTGCTGATGGTGACCATGCAAGTGCGGACGTGGATGGCGTTCCACTTTCTTGTGAACGCAGCAAGTTGCCACGACAAGTAGCGGCTGGCAAAGTCGCGCCGGCGCCACGGCGAACGCGCAGACTGCGCCGAGTGTTTTCCTCGCTTTTAATTCGGTAATGGCGCGGCTTTTGTCAAGATCACCTCCGCCCGCTCCGGCACATCAATTCCTGGGAGCGCGGGCCCGCCGGTATCGGAACGGCGCGCAGGCGGTCGGGTCTTTTGCATGCGGCGCGGAAAACTGTTTGCAGAGGGTGCGGACGGCCTGCCATAAAAATAACGGCCACCGCGGGGGCGGAGGCGGGGGCGGAGGCGGAGGCGGCTGCTGCGGCTGCTATCGGTTAAAGAGCCGGCGGAATGGCGGGACATTTACATGGGCAGACGCAGCTCCCGGCAGGGAGGTCGGGACCGCCTTTTACATTTCATTCTCTCCTCGCGCCGAGCGGCTGCCGGCTGATTTGGTTTGCGAAGTGGTCCCTGCCATCTCGGGCCGCCATCACGCACCTCTGGGCTCTCCAACCTACGCCCAGTGGCTGCTGCGGCTGTAAGATCCCCACTTGCTCGAAATGAAACCCCTGCAAGTAATTTGTAAATCCAGTAGTACTGCAGTCTGATTTAAATTAACCTGAGTGGCGGAAGCTTGCGAAAGTGTTGTCCCATTTAAAGATTAGCTGCGTATGACACACGAATGTTGCTGCTTGATGCGACGTATAGGCCGAGTGTAGCCACGACGGTGCATAGATAGTAGGTAGCGTGCCCTCTACGGCTAATGCTTTAATCTGCCCAAGTTACCCTATCGTGCAATGGTATGCGTTTGTTAAATACATGAACTTGTCCACACCTAACAGCTGATGAAACGTTGCTGGTAGTAATAATATGCTGATAATTCGAATCTAGTAAGCACCCTGCATTGTTATGTAACTTCATAGAGTCCTATTAAACAGTGGCTCCCAACCCAGCAGTAAGTATCCCCCCACAACTTGTGAACTGTGCTAAGCCCTCTCTTAATTATGTGGACTGCAGACGGGGGTAAAGTGGCGATATGTGAACTGCGGACACGGATAAGTTGGGGACATGTGCACTGCGGACAGAGGACTAGTCAACCACTTCTGGTTACCCGGGAGACACCACGAAGAAGCTGGATGATTGTCTCTCACATTCACCACCGAAATTTCAACTAAAACATCAGTGAACAAACACATCAATGACAAACATCAGTCCGTAAGAAATAAGTCGCACTCTTCCTTCCTCTTAATTTCTTGGGGCTAAAACTTGTAGCTAACTCTTTTCACAAACTTGAACAGATCGATGACTCCTTTCCTTCAATCTTCCATTGGCTCCCGTAAAAATGCTTAAGGTAAAGGCGCCAAATTTCGTCCCCAGTCTGTTATTGGCTTATGAATACCGTATCTTTAAATCAATTATTCCAAAAAAAATTATTTAACACCACCAAACTAAGCCTACACATGGTATTGAGCTCAAATTACATCAAAAACGATTTTTTATCTGTACGGGAAAAAACTTCAAAAAGAAATTACTTTTACCAAACTTGAAAAAGTGGTCCTGTTTTCGTCCCCTACTAATATCTCTTGTAAAAGAGGAATTAACAGTTTAAAAGCAAGGTAATAATAATACGGACATGTTACATATTTATTTATATTAGATACAGGTTACTAACGTTCATTTTTGGTACAAAAAATATTGATTAGCCACTGTAAGATTATTTTTTATCCTCCAAACAAGAGACGCAAATGATTTTTTTTTGTTCTTCGCTCCTGATCACATTTCGTGTTGTCACACGGAACATTGACTGCAACACACCAATTTTTCTCCATGATTTTCTTGATAAAAACGTTTCAGGCAAATAGGCACTCCGCATCATCTTCATTATCCTCGAATCTTGGTATGGGACATGACAGTCATCATCAGTCACTGGATATTTCCAGTTTTATTTTCTTTTTTAACAGTTTCTTTACCTTTCCTGACAGTACCTTCGGTATTAGATCTAACCGTTTTCTCACATTACGACTGGTTTTCTCTTGAGAGTGATGTAGTTTCATCTTGTAAGGCGAGCCCGTGATAGGAGAAGCACTGCCTCGTCGCTTAGATGAAGATGAACGCATAAGAGGCACCCCTCGATATCTCTTGGGTTGACTGCTGTTAACTGTAGCATCTGTGTCCTGTTTGAAAACTGAGCGGCTGGAAACGCCGGCTCTATTGTTGAGGGTTGATTTCTTGCATTTGGGTCAGGAGCTGAGGAGGCGTCAGCAATCGCCGAAAAGTCTTCTGGGCCAAACACGTTCGGGCCGTAAGGCAGAATCCCAGTTTTCTTAAAACCATTCACGGTAGTTTTTACAGCCGCTACCTTTTCACAGGCTTCACTGAATAGCTGTGTAGCCTACAGGTTACCAACAATCCTGACAGGATGGTTAGACAGCCAATTTTCTATTGCCTGACCATAAAATGTTTTAAAACGAAACATGAGCGACACATAGAGAGGCTTCAGTTTCGAAGTGGAGTGTGGAGGCAAGCAGGCTATGGCAACACCATCATCACAATCAATGTTAGTAACATTCACATTGCGATAATGTGAATGGTGTCCGTCCAATATTAACACAGCACCGTCTTCCTCTGATGGCTTTACAATTGAAATGAAACGTCGAAACTATTTTTCAAAAAGATCACTTGTGATCCACCCAGACTCATTGGCTGCTCCTACTGACCCAAGTGGAGCTCCATCCATGAGTTCGTTCTTCATCTGCTTCCTGGGAAAAATCATAAGAGGAGGCACAAATGTACCTGGTGCCGACATCCTCAAAACAACCGTGACTAATGCACCTCTCATTGCAGACGACAGTTTGTGCACAGACTTCTTCTCTTCCATAGCAACAATCTTTCTTACTTTGTGTTGTACCACTGTGATGCCGATTTCATCTACGCTGAACGCTTTAAGGAGATTAAACTGTATCTTCACCAACTCGGGCTTTAAAATAGAGAAACGAGCTTAACACTTTCTTAATTGAAACCTTGTACGCTAGCTAGTGAGGAGGACTGCGATGTTCGTGTCGGGATGTCTCTGAAGAAACAGACGCAACCACTTACGTCCAGCTGTTTTTTGCCCGACTGAAAATGGGTGAGCAGAATTATTGCGTATACCAAGCTGAAAGGCCATTCGCCTAAGATCATTCAGAGTAAGGCCATAGAAATTTTTCTCCAAGTCCTTACAATAAGGCACTAACTTGTGTGAAAAAAAACTGACTTTCTACCAATAGCTTTTTCAATTAACTCTTCAACAGTTTTACCTCCTCCTTTCTTTATACAGTCCTTGAGAGTTGCCCTAGGCGCGCTAAATGTCTTACTCGCAGCTTTATAACCCATTTCCTTGTCTCTCAACGCAGTTATAGCCGATTTCATCGCCTCTCTGTCCCAATTACTCCTAGGCGGCATATGAAACAAAATGAAAAAGTGCGATCTAAATTTCGTCCCCTCGACGAACTTATGAACAATGGGGGGATGAAAATAGGAACATTCTACTTGCCAATATGGCGGCTTCCTACACTACGTGAAGTAAATCAAACACAGCAAAACGCTCAGAACATTCACTTTATAGCTAACCCTAAACATTACGTGAAGTAAATCAAACACAGCAAAACGCTCAGAACATTCACTTTATAGCTAACCTTAAACATATGTGGAATGCAAGTAGATAAACAGATTATAATAATTCGAAAAGAGCACTGACAAATAGGATTTCGACAACTCACATTTTGACAAATTAGAATGAATTTTCTCAAACGGCCACGCAGAGGATTGGACGCATGAATCTTTCACATATAAATGGTGGCCATGAGCACAACTAACGAAAATTATCACCGATTGCCCCCTACCGGCAGAAAAGAGGACCTCAAGGGTGGGGGGGGGGGGGGGCAAAATTAGGGAAGGAGAGGAAATTTGGTGCCTTTGCCTTACTCCTCGACAGTTTCATTTTTTTGGTCGCTTGCCGGCTTGGCACTGTCCACACTCCTGATTTTCTAGTATGTGCCTGCTTGCACCACAAACAGAAGCTCCGCAAGACGGTAGACAGAAGAATGGATGAAATGAAACGAACCGTTCAGTTTAGAATGGAAAACTGATAAGCTGACACTGTCTGACGGATAAAATGGAATTTTATGAAAGATAAAAACAATAGATTTAATGATCTTTCAATTACGAAACTAAATTTTTAAAAGATCGTTACTGTTATTGCTGTTCCATCAGACCGAAACGCTAATTGCGTAAGTTACCAATAATTACATTGTTTCAAAGCGTGACGCAATGTGGTTGAAGTTACAGCTTATGAAACGAATGCATGAACGTCTTTCTCACATAGTTCACTCACTTCACGGATTGCATCATGCGTCTGTTACAGATAATGCAGTGAGATACATCACATATGGTTAAATATCTCATCAAAATGCCTTTTGTAAGTTGTAGGTAGTTCCCGTAACAGACTATAAATTGCATCATTAGTCACTTTGAGCCTTAAGTTATGTAGAACGAACTGAAAAAAGGAATTGACATCACTACATAACAGTAACAAAGTGGAAATAATTCGCGATGGTAACTACACTGCTTTAGGGTTTACCCATTATTATTGTTATTATTATTACCTTCATTATTTTTATTGTAAATCTTAACGGCAGAGGTAATTTGTTTCAATTAAGAAGTAAGGAGTCCAACAGTCAAGTGATTTACACTCAGCAGGCCGAAGTATGGTGCACACATTTTAACATCATTGATTTTAAATATGGGTGCAGGGTGAGGGTAAAACAAATGCCGCTAGGAAGATGAAAGGTGGCGAAGAGGCATGTTTTGTGACAGGAATCTACACTCAATGTGGACAGTCAACTTTCTTTTCTAAGAACGTGTTACAGGTAGCACTCGTGATGGAATGAAAATTGCTTCGACGTTAAGTAGTACCAGTTAGTTGCCTCGTTGACTCATTAGTTAGTGGTTTAATAAAATACCTAAGATGAAATGTCATTTATCTTTAACTATTTTAAAAATGAAAGTGTTCAAAGAAAATCCTTAGGTGATAATGTTTTTGACTCTGGGGGCAGGCGGAGGTGGTAATAACTAACAAAAACACAGTTATTCGTGTACTTCACACACTTCAGAATAAAATTTTACTGCCTACGTTTGTAGATGTTGTGAATCTTGAAACACCCCGTTCATATAGACACAAGAGACACTAGTATAACAATTAAACTATAAGGATGGGAAGAAAACCTGTATTTTTTTGTTATTTGAACCTTAAGTTATGTAGAACGAACGGAAAAACGAATTCACAAAATTGCAGATTTCAATACGAAACGTTATGGGAGAACAAACACCTCTGTGGGTCATACTGACTCGAAGGTACCAGCAGAGCCGGCCGGAGTGGCCATGTGGTTTTTAAGCGCTGCAGTCTGGAGCAGAGCGACCGCTACGCTCGCAGGTTCGAATCCTGCCTCTGGCATGGATGTGTGTGATGTCCTTAGGTTAATTAGGTTTAATTAGTTCTAAGCTCTAGGCGACTGTTAAGTCGCATAGTGCTCAGAGCCATTTGAGCCATTTTTTGGTACCAGCAGGGATAAGTGATTATCACAATGGGAAGAATGTGGTAACGCCCAGGGAAAACAGATGGATAGACTTGCAGCTATTGGCTGTGAGACCTATACCGATTTACGTACGAAAATAGCATGTGAACAATGCAGCCCTTTAAAAGACCAATTTTTACAACAGAGTGCCACTTTAGCTGATTTAGTAACACCCTATCCCTCTACGCGGAATTTATGTGCTACATTGTGAAAGCCATGTGTGTGATACAAAAAGCAAACACTACTTCATTAGGCTGTCATAATCAAGACCTGACAGCTTCATGATGTACAAAACATATAATTTTAATGTCCCAGAGAAACAGTTCGTAAACACTCTCTAACTCCTGAAGTTGAATAGATATAGTCTCACACACACACACACACACACACACACACACACACACACACACACACACACACACGCAAACTAGGAGCATCGGAAAGGAAAAAGGGGCCATCTAATACTTGTACATCGCAATGTGTGGGGGAGAACCGGAGAAAGTGACTATGGCAGGAAACGTGATTACCGGGGTCCCAGGAGATGTGAGGTACCGGCATCGTGCAGAAAATGCCTCAACTGTTCTTCCTGCAGGCCCCAGTCACCCCGTGAAGCTTAACCTGTCTTCCGTGCAACTCCGTGAGTTATGCTGAGTGGTCACGTTTTGTATTTATTCTTGCGACATGGAATACCACTTACATCTTTTTAATCGAATTATGTTGGAAGTGTCATGTCTGAACTTCATAAACCGCCTTTAGTTATTGGAAGTTCGGTCATGCTATCACAGCACACACAGCTTTTGCGTAATGGTGTCAATGCGGGCAAACTGGCCATCTCGGCAATGGATTTCAGCCACTTTGTGTAGAGGGAAGAAGTGGCCGTATGAATGATTCCGCCGTGAAACTTATGCTACGTCCTCACAAGAAAGAGAGAAAAAAAAGGAAAGTAAGAAAGAGCGAGAAACGGAAAGAAGCAGAAGAAAAGAAGTGCAGTAAAAGAAGACTGCGAAGAGCAGGAAACACAATCCTGGAAGAGCTCCTTTCCACAACGATGAAGACACAGGATGCATGCGCTGTGAAGGAGAATTTACAAATTCAGGTCCAAAAGAGCAGTGGGTTACGTATCGACGGTGCTCCCTCTGGGCTCGCGAACTCTGTCCAGGAGTTCGACTTTTATTTCTGGGGAGTGTAGTTCCAATCATGTTTCACAACAAATTACATTTGGTTCCTTGATAAAACAGTTTTTTATCCATCATTTTTGAGATCAAAGCTGCTTTGCCGTTTTGCCACTTTGTGAAAACTGAATTATTTAAAGTACTTAATTTGATTCTAAGGCGATTAAACTATTTCATATTGTACTTCAATAGCTGTAGATTATAATCACTGTTTTCTATGCATTTTCGTCTATTGAAAAGGCCTCAAGCGATGCTGTAACCATGTCTCCTCCTTCTGCAATCGTCAAGAGGATGTACAAATATAATTAAATCATCTGAGCGAGCATCTACGTAGGGACTCTCATTCTTACATAACATTGTAAAGTGACCGAGATTACCTATCACTATGTTTGACAAGTAGCAATCAGCAAAACAGAACCTGTAGACATACCTGTATCAGCACCTGGAAATTAATAGCATATAAAAGTCGTTTATCAACTGTTTCTTATAAGAGCAGAGTTAAGAAAATTGATTTTCAACTAACTTTGTGTGGCTATACATCGTAAAGCGATGCCACAGGTTTCTAAGAGCTGGCAACAATGCAACGTGACACGCTCTGGTGACTTAATGCAAAGGATGGTAGGGTATATGCCAAAAGAAGTCGAAAGAAGTAAATTGATAAGCTATTATATTGTCACTGAGTGCAAGAAATTAGCTTTGCAGACCTGCAAAGATACCCAAACCAGAAAATACAAAATTCAGATTGATGACACGTTAATAAACATCGTTTTCTCATCTCTCACTTCTTGAGCGAGTAAAAACTACTTTATACTTCGGGAGTGGGTAACATCTTTGAATTTTCAGTATGAAAAAATGAAAAAATAATTTACGATGCTATAATCAGATTCCATTCAATTAAGTACTAGCAGTCCGTGAGCTATCATTTGAGTAGGTAGTGCAGAGTGATCGTAACATAGTGATACCAATCTAATCTCGCCACGATGACTGAGCTTAACCAAGACAGATATACTGAAATGGTCTCATCCGACTCTTCATTGCAGAATCTACATGTCAGCGTGGACTTCCAACAGATAAAAGAAGTCTTCTCTTCAAACCCAGCTCTACGGACAAGCACACAGACTTGAATGAGAACAGATCAAGAACTTTAACTACACTGAAGGAAACCAAGATCCCAATGCCAAGAGAAAATCAGAATAATAAAATTTCAGGAATACATTTGTCTACGTAATATATTTAAAGATTAACGTTGCAAGTTCACAGGTTAATGTAAGCGCGACAAAAGTAATTGGAAATGTGAAATGCTGGTGCATTAAAAACCGGTGCAAATGCCAGAACGTGGAACGTAAGCAAATAAACATGCATGCGTTGTGTCGGGACGGTTAATACTGTCGTGGATGACACTGGAGTTGTAGACCGATGATGTCCCACGTGTGCTCGCTTGGAACCGATGTGGTCATCGAGCACGGCTAGGCAACATTCCGACACTCTGCAGAACATATTGGGTTGTAACAGCGGGATGTAGGAGAGCGTTGTTCTGCTGGAAAACACTCCAAGGAACGCTGTTCATGAATGGCAGCACAACAGATCGAATTAACAGAATGACCTACAAATTTGCAGTCAGCGTGCGTCGGATATCCACGAGAGTGCTCCTGCTGTCACACGAAATCGAACCCCGGACCACAACTCCAGGTGTATGTCAAGTGTGTCTAACACGCAGAACAGGTTGGCTGCAGACCCTGAAATGGCGTTCTTCTATTCAACACACGCCCACCACCGACACCTAGGCGGAACTGGCTGTCATCAGAAAACAAAATAGACATCCACTATGCTCCCCAATGAGCTCTCGTTTGACACTAGTGTAGTCGCAAACGGCTGTCGTTTGATGTCATCGGAATGCAGTCAACAGGGCGTCTATCTCGGATCTGTCCTTGAAGGGATCGACTTGTAACAGTTGTTTGTGTCACTGTGGTGCCAACTGCTGCTCGATTTGCTGGTGCAAACGCAGTACGATCCGTCACAGCCATTCGCCGAACACGACGGTAATCCTTCTCGGTTATTCCACGTGATTGTTGAGATGCCGGTCTTCTTGTGACCTAATCTTTCCGTGACCTCCACTGCCAGCAATCATGCACAGTTGATAGATTCCTGCCACATATTTCTGCAGTGCAGCGCACGAAACGTCTAGCTTCTCTTACTCCTATATAAAAAAAAAAAAAGTTCAGATCTGTGTGAAATCTTATGGGACTTAACTGCGAAGGTCATCAGTCCCTAAGCTTAGACACTAATTTATCCTAAAAACGAACACACACACACAACCATGCCCGAGGGAGGACTCGAACCTCCGCCGGGACCAGCCGCACAGTCCATGACTGCAGCGCCTGAGACCGCTCGGGTAATCCCGTGCGGCTCTTATTCCTATTACACGACCGCGTTCAAACTCAGTGAGCTGTTGATAATGGCTTCTTCTTTGTCTTAAAGTCATTCTTAACTTAACAGCAACTCACTACGTCCATTCTCAAAGGTAAATAACGCTCACGATCGTTTCAGCGCATATTTAAAGCAAATCTGATATGCATACTCATACTGGCGTTACTAGCGCCACTCTTACGCGTCTGAGCGAAACTAGAAAAGACGTCATCTCTCAGATGTAGACACGCGTCCACCAACTTTCGTTTGTGTCCCACAACTCCTCCTCTGTGTAGAGAATTTTTTCCGCCAGTGTTGGATGGAAAAGCGTATTCTCTTTCAGACAAGCAGAACTACATGGGCTTCTACCCACGAACGATTTCCGTTCGTCGGAAGCAAACTGACTCGCCAAAGACATAAGACATCATCAATGCTACAGTGCCTGTATCGATTATAGCACACTCGTGTAAAGTATGGAATAGATAAATATCGCAGTCTACTACAAATAAAATGTAGTGGATAGAAATGAAAGTGCCTTTTAGGCAAATCTCAGCTTTTCTGCGAACGACAGTGTTGTGGAGGAATGAGCAGCCCGCCCTGAAGTTTAAGGCCGGCCGAAGTGGCCGTGCGGTTAAAGGCGCTGCAGTCTGGAACCGCAAGACCGCTACGGTCGCAGGTTCGAATCCTGCCTCGGGCATGGATGTTTGTGATGTCCTTAGGTTAGTTAGGTTTAACTAGTTCTAGGTTCTAGGGGACTAATGACCTCAGGAGTTGAGTCCCATAGTACTCAGAGCCATTTGAACCATTTTTTGAAGTTTAAGGTAGGTTACGGACATAAGGCTTTCCTATCGCCTGCCATCCATTATACTCTTCCAGCTGCACAGCCTAGAAGTTCTCAGTTTCTGCATTAAATCACGAAGAAGATATTTGTAAGAAATATTTTCATTTTCCTTGAGTACAGATAATTTAAACTGGCTGGCGCCAGTGGTGATTTGATTATATTGTTATAGCACGAGATCGAATTTTGACAACCTGTTCCATGTAAACCCCGATCTAATGTTACTCATCGTCCTATTTGCTAAATTATTTACATTTGCCATTTTTTGTGTGTTTCCAGGTGGCAGATGGATTAGCCGAAGACACCAGCTGAAGGTTTCCAGGATACACCCGGTTGTGTTCTATCTAGAACAACCATTCGTGAGTGTTTCTTCCAGGTACCTCGCCTTTCTAACTCATCTTATGTCAGGAAGAGCTTTATCCAACGGACATTACAACTAAATGGTCGACCTTAGGCGCGACGCCTATCTTTATGATAGGATTCTCTGCAAAATAGAAACGTGCATTCCAATGAGAAAATCAGAAAATCACACAATGGCAGCAACTACAGTGTAGTAAATGGAGATCATTGATTAAGAATAGGAGCCGCAAAATTAAAAGTGAACATGGTTCAGTGGGGCTACTTTGAAGATGACCAGTGTGAATGTGGGGAAACACAAACGATTGAAAATTTGCTCACGTGTCCACGGATGGAGTTTTTTTGCGTTGTGAAAGATCTGTTTTTGTGCAATCACAAGGCCAAGCTTCAGAGTTTTGGAGGAAGAGTGTTTAGATGTTCTCAACCTGACACCAAAAGCAAATAAGTAATTATTTACAAGCTGCATATCTTATGTGAAAGTCGTATCAGAAGCCCATAACAAATATGTTCAATCTGAGGCGTGTTTCGCGTGACAGATGCGTTCGGACCCAACAGCTAGCTGCAAGTAGTTACGGCTGTGGTCGAAAGCTGTCAACATCTTACAGACTAAGAAATCATCAAGTAGTTAAAACTGTGAATTTGGGAAACGAAACTGTCTTTATTGCGATTATTGCGACTTTCATTAATTATTACTAATTTGTTTGATTATTGGTGTGAATGATGGTGTGATGAATATTGTTATGTCCTTTAACTGAGTATACGTTAGTGCGAGAAATGCGTACTGACAAGGGGAAGGCCTCAGACACGGCCAACCGATTCGGCTCAAATTTGGCAAGTCGCTTGTTTACAACCTAAAACGAAGGACTCTTAAGATATTTTGGGTCAACACCCCCGCATTTTTGAGAAAATCACCCCTAAGGGTTATGACGAGCAATCGGCTCAAAATTGGAGGGATCGATAGATAATTGTAAATTGAGCATTTTTCATCATCAGGTATGGGGTCCGCAAAGGCAAACTTTTCCAGAAATAGAGGTAAGAAACTTTTACAACTGTCCCTTTTGTACCCACATGGTAAACACATCTCGCTGCCGTCATCGATAGAGCAACGGCCAAAGTAACCAGTCGGCTCTCAGCCGTGCTAGCGTGCGGAGCTGCTCCGCGCGCCGTCCGACGCTCCGCTCTCGGCGGTTTTTACTTCCGCGTCGCGGTGTTTGTGTCTATCGAGTCCAGTACTAACGTACACCATGGCGCACTCGTACCGCCGTGCAACGATCAAAGTAACGTTTCAGGTCGGAAATCCACGACGCAGAGCTTTCGAAGTCGAACAGTTCCTACGTGAGGATCTACGTTTGAACCCCTAGGGCGTAATCGGCATACATTTTTCCATCGCTGGAAGTGTTGTCTATATCAAGATGTCGACGGAGGAAATTTGCAATGACATAATTCACCGTCATGCCACCGAACTGAAGTTTAAACACTCTGATGGACATATGGGTGCTGTGACGGTCGCCCATGCTGGATTCGGTCTCCGGACATTGCGGGTGTTTGAGCTCCCGTTCGAGGTGCCTCAGGATGTGGTCATTGCCGCTTTCCAACCATATGGCACCGTCTTGGGTCACGTCGCGGAGAAGTGGCAAACATTTACGACCTACCCCGTATTAAATGGCGTCCGGCAAATAAAAATTGAGCTGACGAAACATGTCCCATCGTACCTGCTGATTGGCGGTGTGAGGGCCATCGTCATGTATGATGGACAGCCACGAACGTGCGCAGGATGTGGCCAGGAGGGACATGTACGTTCCGAATGCTTACACCGCCGTTTAATACAGACGCCGTTACGTGACGAGACCCAGGCTTCGACGGTCACGTCCTTACCCATCACCTACGCCAAGGTTGCACAGGACCCCGTCGTACCAATCTCGATTGCGCCAGCAGCATCGTCAACGCCACTCGCCGCAGCACAACGCGTCGAGGACACAAGCACGGCGTCGCCTCCAGTACTCGCTTCAGGACCGTCCGATTTGCAGACTGAAACCGATGTTCCTGTTGGAACCATGGACGTCGACCTCGGTGTCGTGCCGACGTCTGCCTGTGTCCAGACGGGTTCGGCGTCAGACGACGGGCGACCACATTCTGATTCAGAAGGCCACATCAGAAAACAGCGGTCGCCTCGCAAACACAGGAAACGACGTCGAACGCCTTCCGATGACGCCCTTTCTCAGACGGCCCCACGAGATGTCGACCTGATGTCTGACGGTGATCTCCCACATTGCGTCCAGTCACGCGATGTGCAGCAACAGGAGCCCCTCCTGTGACGCCTACTCTCCCAGCCAGGGACGTGTCCTCGCCGTTGTCAACGAATGATGACGGCGGTCCCCCTGCCACTCATGTTGCGGAATCCACAACACCCGTTCCGGAAGTACGTGACCGTCACATGTCCACGTCGTCAGCTTCCTGGGCCGATGACGTTGAAGAAGAAGTGGAACAGACTGCCAGCGTGTCTGCACGGGAGTCCACCTCAGCGACACTGGGGCTGGCGCCCCGCCAGTAATTATCACCACGGCGGGACCACCGGCGGGTCTCCACCTGCCGGCTACATCTACCGCACGTTCTGCAAATACTGAGGGTGGCCGTACGCAGCAATATCGTATCGCCACGATGAATCTTGCCACCATTCGTGCCCCCCATAAACTGGCCATGTTCAGAGACACTATTTACTCTGCGGATGTGGATATAGCACTCTTACAAGAGGTGTTTGTGGCTGACTTCCTAGTTCCCACCGGATACAACGCCCATATTTCCCCTGCATCCGATACCGGTAGCAGCGTCGCCATCCTGCTACGTGACGGACTCCCTGCCGAGGACGTCATCTACCTCCCCACTGCGCGAGGTATGGCCCTCACACTGTTCGGCGTGCGTATTATTAATATCTACGCTCCGTCCGGCACGGGCCGCCGTCATGACCGACAAAATTTTTTTGCCGAAAGCGTCACACCCCTCTTCACCGGTCCGCAGGACGATTTGGTACTCGGTGGGGATTTTAACTCGACACAAGAGCCCGCGGACCAACTCCCGCGACATTCCCCTTGTGCATCTCCCTCAGTGGTCATCGACCGTCTCCGACTTGTTGACACATGGAAGAAGCTCCACGGAATTCAACCGGGCTATACATTCTACACCTCTCACTCGTCAAGCTTTGTTGGCTTCCACGTGGACGGCAATTGCACAAGAGCTGATGTCACCGATGACAGTGTTCCCGAACGCCTTTCTAGAAGGAATTATTATCCCCGTACATAAACCGCGCGGGTTATCGAGGGCCCAGAACCATCGACCAATTACTTTGCTCAACAGCGACATGAAAATATTCACACGGCTACTGGCATCGCGACTCAAGAAGGTCGCACGTTACGTCACATCCTGCGACCAGACTTCCCTAGGAGGCGACAACAACATCCATACGGCCCTTTGCCGTTACAGAGACATGATAGCATTAGCGCATCATCAGCGTCTCCCTGGCGCCTTGGCTTCACTGGACTTTAGCCAGGCTTTCGACCGTGTTGACCACTTCTATTTACGGACAGTTCCTCAGCATATGGGTTTTCCTGGCGGTATTGTCACAGTGGTTATGCGCCTGTTGAGTAGTGCAACCTCTAAAATCATGTACAATGGTCGTCTTACACCGTCCCTAGTCATCGCACGATCTGTACGACAAGGATGCCCTCTTTCCACGATTTTGTATGCTTTCGCCTTGGAACCCCTGCTCCAGGGCATGCGCCAACGTTTGGAAGGCATGGCTGTGCAAGGCCACCGTTTTTGTTGTACAGCCTACGCAGATGACATTGTACTATATCTGCGCAGTGAAGATGAAGTACGAGCAGCACTGACATGGGTGGCGACTTACGGAGAAGCGTCGGGGAGCTGCCTCAACGTGTCAAAATCCAAGGTCCTGCTCATTGGTGAGGGCTTGCCGGAGAGATGAGCTGCCCCCCTTAGTGTCGCCGCCACCATACGGTGTCTTGGACTTGATTTCACAGCAGACCTGCGCCGCTCAGCGACTATCAATGGTAGACGCTTGCTACAGACAATCAGAGCAAATGTCGCAGATCACCGGCTACGAGCTCTCGACGTTATCCAACGCGCGCAATACGTGAACATGTATCATGCTTCCCGTATACCACACGTGGCTCAAGTACTACCAGTCCCAAATCTCCTGGCGCGACGACTGTTGATGGCTTTCGGCTCCTTCGTCAGCTCGGAGATGTTATTCAAGGTGCAGTATGAATCCCTTGCACTGCCACGAGATCGTGGCGGGGTGGGACTCATCCACGTGCCGACTCGTGTCATGGCACTATACGTCAGCTCCCAACTAAAACTTTGGCATCGTTGCCCGCAGACCCTTACTAGCCTCCTGCTTCACAACTTTGCACCGGCCTCCTTGTCCGCCCCAGTACTGGTATCGACCATTCCAACCCCCTTTTATTACATCCAACGATTTTTCCTGGAGTTCAGTTATATCTACCGGTCCTTACCACTTACACGTTTGTACCTCACGAAAACAGTCTCCGAATTGTTCCAACAGTGCCGCCCGTCCAACCCCATCGAACGTAAGTATCCACAGTACGTGTGGCGCAACATATGGAAGGCGATCCATGCGCGTTTTCTCGAATCAGACGTTCAATCAGCGTGGTACATCATCGTGAATGGCAAACAAGTTAACCGAGATCGTCTGCACCGCATCCATCTCGCCGATACATCCCTCTGCACCCACTGTGGAGTGGATGACACGGATGTCCACCGGTTCCACTGCGGCACAGCGCTAGACGTCTGGACACTTGCGCGGCGAATTTTGGCATTTCTTACTCGCCAGACACCGGCTCAGATCGACGTCCACATGCTTTTGTATCCCGATAAGACTTTCTACCCCTCCGCCAAAACTAACTCTGTGAATTGGATCTGTGGCCACACGATCCGCTATCTTTTTACTTCTGGCGACAAGTCTACGCTAGGATATTGGACTCAACGAACGACACTGCGTCCTGATACGCAACCCACGCTATAAACAATATTTTTCCAATTTCTTACGGAGCACTTTCGATGACCCACCTAGTAGCTGGAACGTCCAAGCCCTGAGAAGCTGAAAACTGTATAAACCGAACCGAACTGAATAGATCTGCTACCCAGAACCCACGCCTACGCCATGAGAAGACACGTTTGGACGAGCTGGCATGCTGTAGGCGGATACACTTCGGGAGCTCCTGTAAGAACCGGACTTTAACTACAAGTCGCACGACGACTTAAAAAGCTTTTCCTTCTTTATTCCTCATAATTTGTTCTTAAAGGAAAAAGAAATTTGATTTTGGCTTTGAGAAACTTTTTCTTGTTCCAAAAGATTGCTTCTTCGCCAACAAGACGAAGGAGACTCATTTTTGTTTACTGGACGGAGAAACCAGTAGAATTGGAGTCTTTGTTTTATTTTTGAAAAAAAATGTCCTTATTTATTCCTCACAATTTGTTCTTAAAGGAAAAAGAAATGTGAGTTTGGCTTTGAAAAAAAAAAAAAAAGCGGTTCTGGCGCAAAAAAAAAAAAAAAAAAATAAAATAAAATAAAAATAAAAAAAATTTAAAAAAAAGGTAACTGGATGGGAATCGGAGAACCCGGGTTCGAATCTCGAAGAAACCTAGCTGATGTTATTCTTTTCGTTTTTTTTTCCGTATCTCAATTGATAGGCTGGTTCAAACGGCTCTGAGCACTATGGGACTTAACAGCTATGGTCATCAGTCCCCTAGAACTTAGAACTACTTAAACCTAACTAACCTAAGGACAGCACACAACACCCAGCCATCACGAGGCAGAGAAAATCCCTAACCCCGCCGGGAATCGAACCCGGGAACCCGGGCGTGGGAAGCGAGAACGCTACCGCACGACCACGAGATGCGGGCGAATTGATAGGGATAGGAGGGTTAATAAGGTAAGTAAATCAATAAGGAATGATAATAATAAGGTAGGCAAACTAATTTCCCAAACGCCGTGAGTTACTAAAGTATTAAACTTTTAAACCTTGTCACATGAAAACAACTCCGAGTAAGAGTGCTGCGAATTCCTCACGAGGGATCACAGATAGCCAACGGCGCGACGCTTGTTTACAGCGAGGCACGGGACAGAATCCACGCGAGGAGAGTTATGTTGTCCCGGTTGCTTCTTCGTCATATCATAGTTGTGAACCTGGAAGAGTGAAGGTGTCCAGCACGAGCCTTATGGAAGTCACTCGGAAAGGGGTGTTTTCCGTCATTAGGCTGCCGTGAACCTCGCGGATACATGTAGTGATTTTTCCATCGTTAATGCGCCGAATGAAATACGTTTTGTGAATGAATACAGTGTTCTTCCGTAAGTAACATATGACGAGTACTGTATGTAGTTTGTAGTAATTAGCTCGTCTGTTTATGACGTAGCACCTAGTTATTGTTTGTTGTGTCATATCTTTCAGGTGCATAATCTGAATGATGGAGGATGTACACCCTTCGACTAGCGCTGTAATATATAGTTGGGAGCCTGTCACAGACGATGGCAAGCGGGAAGTTACCGACGCTGTGTTTTGGTTTGTAAAAGTGTTGCAAGACAGATGCATTATCAATGTACTACCGGAAGCAGGCAGTTCTGTTTCTCGACGTTCCAGATTGATAGGAGCGGCAGTTGTAAAAGATTCTTACCTCGATTTCTGGAAACGTATGCGTTTTCGGACCCCATACCTAATGATGAAAAATGCTCTATTTACAATTATCTATCGATCCCGCCAATTTTGAGTCAATCGCTCGTCATAACTTTTAGGGGCGATTTTCTCAAAAACGCGGGGGTGTTGACGCAAAATATCTTAGATTCCTTCGTTTTTGGTTGTACACAAGCGACCTGCCAAATTTGAGCCTAATCGGTTGGCCGTGTCTGAGGTCTTCCCCTTGTGAGAGAGGGAATCATACTCAGGGGAAATTGTAAAGTGCCACTAGCCAGTTTATAAAACTGAGAAAATGAGCTACATTTTATGATAATTTTTAATTTGAAGAGAGAGATATTTTGAAATTTGTAGATTTTATGAATTTGTTCTTTCGATAAATTGTGTATAAAATCTATTAAGTTATGATTGATCAAAAGTAAAAGGCATGGTTTAATACTAACATTGGATTGGTTACAATTTGTATGTGCGAATCAGAGGACGGTACGTTCGCAAGGTATTTTGAGAGCTGTGATAATTGTTTTGTGAAGGATAAATTCAGTTCGGAGCTCTGCCGTAATCAATTTCTAATGTGGATATAAGGACCTCTGAATAGACGTGAAAATTTTACGGAAATTTGACCGAGAAGTTCTGCAAATTGAACGCGAACTTATGAAAAAGACAAACAAGTGAAATTCAGATTTTAATATGTAAATTGTGACTTTTGAATAACCATATTCCGCATGGCGTGCTATACAAGACGTGACCGCAGACTGAACATTCGTAGTGCTCAAACAGTGTAATATTTGTCCAAACATTCTTTCACAGACAGTCCGCTTGTTATTCCTTTTGGCAATGGGTTTTGTTAATTTCCATAAGCTGGCTGTTACAAGTGAGTGTGATGGCGTGTCAATGACGAAATTGTAACTCAAGATTGGCGTGGGCTAGGCGATTTTTTGTATAAAATAAGTCACAAAACAGGATTATTGTAAATGATGAACCCGTTTTCCGAAATTCGTATGTATTCAAGTAGAAATCCAAAATGAACGAACTTTATACTAATGAAAAGAAGAAGTTCCAAAGTTTTTAACGGGCGGCGGCGGGTGGGCTGTGGTCGTTTCATAAGCGTCCTGTAGAGTTCTCTCTGCAGGAGCGCTGTCATGCCGTTTCACTGTCAGCTGTGGATGAGTTGGCGACTGGGAGCACACGGTTTCCTACGTTCTAGAGTTTGCGAAAAGTGAGTCGCAAATTGTTGTGCAGCGGACATTTCGTACCAAATTCGGCATTTAACCACCAACTCCCAAAAGCATTAACCGTTGGTTTAAGCGATATAAACAGACTGGGAGTGTGTGCAAAGAAATATACACAGGCCGACCGCGTATGTCAGAGGATGATGTCAGACGGATTCAAGAAAGTTTTGTCCCAGTAGGTATACTAATAGAGCCACTCTAGAACTTTGAATACCTTAACCAAATGTATGGAAAGTTCCGAGACGGCATTTGCTGTACAAGCCCAACCGATTAAGACTTATTCAGGTTCTCAACTCCAATGAAAAAGAGAAGTGTCTCGCATTTTGTGGTCATGTGCCAGCAAAGATGAAGGATGACGCATTTGCACAGAATGTAATTTTCAGCGAAGAAGCGACATTCCACTTTAGTGGAAAAGTCAACAGACACAATGTTCGCATATGGAGTTTGGGAAATCCACATTCACCATTGCAACACAAAAGAGACTCACCGAAGACCAACGTGTTCTGTGCCGTATCCCGTACAAAGGTTATGGACCATTTTTCTTTGTGGAAAGAGCTGTAACGGGAATCACGTACCTGGACATGTCGGAACAGTGGCAGTTCCTTCAAGTTATGGAAGACTCCCAGGACTGCATTTTGCAACAGGATGGAGCTCCGCCCCATTGATACCGTGATGTTCGAGGCTTTTTGAATGACTCCCTTCCTCAGCGCTGGATCGGTCGCAGGGGACTTGAGGACCTGGCTCTGCACTTCTGACCACCGAGATTTCCTGATATCCCACCCTGCAACTATTTCTTATGGGGTTCTGTGGAGGAAGCTGTTTACGTCCCGCCTCTGCCAACCAAACTGAACGATCTGTGGAACAGGATCACTGCTGCCGTGCACTCAGAAACAGCAGATATGCTTTCGAGTTTGTGGCACGAGTTTGGCAACCGTGCCCGTGTTTACCATGCAGCCAACGGTGGCCACATTGAAAATTTATAATACTTACCACATTTCTCATTATTAAATAATTAATAAAAACTAATTAATTACAAATTATTACAAATGATTAAATTTATTAAACTGATATCAAAAATGATGAAAAAATTTGAAACTTCGTCGTTTCATTGGTATAAAGCTTGTCCATTTTGGATTTGCACTTGAATAAATACAACGTTTCGAAAATGTGTCCATCATTTAGAATAACCGTCTATATTGAAGTTTTTACTCGCAAACTACCTTTCAATTGCTCGAACAGTCGACGGGTATACTGCCGGTTCATAGAGTCCAACGGGCACAATATTTCGGCGATCAGACATGTCGCCATCGTCAGGTTCGCTGACGAACTGAGCTCCTGAGGGCGGGCGGCCGATTTAAATCCCCTCCCCCCGCGGCCCGCTCTCTTCGCCGTCCGCGCCCGCGCGCAGGCGGTCGCGAAGACGTGGGCGTCGGAATCTGTCGTGGCGTCGATGTGCTTGCTACGTCCGCCCTGGTCGCCAGTTCGTACTTCTTGCTGAGAGTCTTCTTAATTACATTCACTGCCGGGTCCTAAGCCTTGCTGAGATTGTAGCCGCAATCTGCTGGTGTGAATTTCGATATCCTCCCTTATAACGCTGTCCCAATATTTAGAGGTCTGAGCCAGGATCTTGGTACGCTCATACTCCATCTCGTATTTCTCGGACAAACAGCGCTCTGCTACTGCCGACTTATTTGGATATTTCAGTCGAGTGTGCTTTTGATGTTCTCGGCAACGATTTCCGATGGTGCGTACTGTTTGTCCGATATAAGTCTTCGCACACTCACAAGGAATTTGGTATATGCCGGCCTTCCTCAAACCGAGGTCATGTTTCACACTTCCCAGTAATGCCCGTGTTTTATTGGGAGGGCAAAAGACGGTTTTAACTCGGCGTTTCTTTAATATACGGCCGATTTTCCCCGATAGTGCGCCATTGTACGGAATAAAGGCAGTGGCTACCTCTTCTTCCGTGACTTCATTCGTCTCCTCAGGTTGTGCTGTGGTGGTGGGACGGAGAGCGCGTCTAATCTGCCATTAAGAGTACCCGATTTTTCGGAACACTGTTTTGAGGTGTTCCAATTCCTGGGGCAGATTCTCTGCGTCTGAGATGCTGCGCGCCCTGTGTACTAGTGTCTTTAGTGCTCCATTCCTCTGAGAAGGGTGGTGGCAGCTCTTGCATGCAGGTACAGGTCAGTGTGGGTTTTCTTCCTGTACACACCGTGGCTCAGGGTACCATCAGCTCTTCTCTTGACCACGACGTCCAGGAATGGTAATCTTCCTTCTGCTTCGGTCTCCATATTGAATTTGATGTTTGGATGTATGGAGTTTAGGTGTGTAAGGAAATCCAGGAGCTTGCCCCAACATGGGGCCAGTTGACGAGCGTGTCATCGACGTTTAATCGACCTTTCAATTAATGGCTCAGCTAACCAGATACCGAAAAATATTTGTTGCACCCGCTGGATTCGTATAACAGCTTTTGCAGCAGAGGAACATAATTCGTCTTTAACAGGGAAGGTGTGTGGACCGGATTGTAGAAGAAGAAATCCACCAGAAGGTAAGTGAACACTTTTGTAGGACGGAACACAAATAACCGCGCGGTTGCAAATCATTTTACAGTTTAGCGGCAGTTCACTGATGCACATTAACAAAGGCAGTAGACATAGGATATCTTATACGAAACTCGTATCATAAGCACATAACAAATACGTTCAGTCATCCCACAGATTTAGTGTCAGTTCACTAATGCACATTAACAAGGGTAGTAGTAGAGGTCCTAGCTCGATTTTAGTAGTACCTTCCTCGGATGGAAGTCCTCTGGTGTAAGACGGCCGACCTCAGCAGCGAGAGCTGCAGCCGACACGTGGGGCGACCGCAGCTGCTAAGTGCGGCGGAGAGGGAGGCGGAGGGGTGCCTCGGCGAGGCAGGCGACGGGAGCGTGGAGTGTGGGGGCCGGCCGGACTGAGAAATTACCCGGCCGCGAGCTCTCGTGTTTGTTGAAATTAGCTGCGCCCCGCTTGGCCGCGCCGGGACGAGATATATTGTAACAGGCGGGTGACGTCAGCACCGCCGCACCTGGCCGCCAGGCGCTGCCCGCGAGGCTCGAACGTCGGCCGCTGCAGCGAGACGGAGCGGTCGCAGGCATTCCTCGCTCCTAGCACGACACTTACTGGGCACTGCGCCACCGTCTACCTACGGAGAAATGCCTCACACCGACGATTCTTTGTCCCTATCACTGGCTTCTTTTCAGATACGAGTTGTTGTTGTTGTGGTCTTCAGTCCAGAGACTGGTTTGATGCAGCTCTCCATACTGCCCTATCCTGTGCTAGCTTCTTCATCTCCCAGTACATCTACATCTACATCTACATTTATACTCCGCAAGCCACCCAACGGTGTGTTGCAGAAGGCACTTTACATGCCACTGTCATTACCTCCCTTTCCGGTTCCAGTCGCGTATGGTTCGCGGGAAGAACGACTGCCCGAAAGCCTCCGTGCGCGCTCGAATCTCTCTAATTTTACATTCGTGATCTCCTCGGGAGGTATAAGTAGGGGGAAGCAATATATTCGATACCTCATCCAGAAACGCACCCTCTCGAAACCTGGACAGCAAGCTACACCGCGATGCAGAGCGCTTCTCTTGCAGAGTCTGTCACTTGAGTTTGCTAAACATCTCCGTAACGCTATCACGCTTACCAAGTAAGATGAGCAATACTCAAGTATAGTTGAACGAGTGTTTTGTAAGCCACCTCCCTTGATGACGGACTACATTTTCTAAGGACTCTCCCAATGAATCTCAACCTGGTACCCGCCTTACCAACAATTAATTTTATGTGATCATTCCACTTCAAATCGTTCCGCACGCATACTCACAGATATTTTACAGAAGTAACTGCTACCAGTGTTTGTTCCGCTATCATATAATCATACAATAAAGGATCCTTCTTTCTATGTATTCGCAATAAGTTACACTTGTCTATGTTAAGGGTCAGTTGCCACTCCCTGCACCAAGTGCCTATCCGCTGCAGATCTTCCTGCATTTCGCTGCATTTTTTTAATGCTGCAACTTGTCTGTATACTACAGCATCATCCGCGAAAAGCCGCATGGAACTTCCGACACTATCTACTGGGTCATTTATATATATTGTGAAAAGTAATGGTCCCATAACACTCCCCTGTGGTACGCCAGACGTTACTTTAACGTCTGTAGACGTCTCTCCATTGAGAACAACATGCTGTGTTCTGTTTGCTAAAAACAACCACTGCTGTACCTACTGGAACCTATATCCTTCTGAATCTGCTTAGTGTATTCATCTCTTGGTCTCCCTCTACGATTTTTACCCTCCGCTCTGCCCTCCAATACTAAATTGGTGATCCCTTGATGCCTCAGAATATGTCCTACCAACCGGTCCCTTCTTGTAGTCAAGCTGTGCCACAAACTCCTCTTCTCCCCAATTATATTCAATACCTCCTCATTAGTTATGTGATCTACCCATCTAACCTTCAGCATTCTTCATTTCGAAAGCTTCTATTCTTTTTTTGTCCAAACTATTTATCGTCCATGTTTCACTTCCATACATGGCTACACTCCATACAAATACTTTCAGAAACGACTCCCTGGCACTTAAATCAATACCCGATGTTAACAAATTTCTCTTCTTCAGAAACGCTTTCCTTGCCATTGCCAGTCTACATTTTATATCGTCTCTACTTCGACCATCATCAGTTATTTTGCTCCCCAAATAGAAAACTCCTTTACTACTTTAAGTGTCTCATTTCCTAATCTAATTCCCTCATCACCACCCGACTTAATTCGGCTACATTCCACTATCCTCGTTTTGCTTTTGCTGATGTTCATCTTATATCCTACTTTCAAGACACTGTCCATTCCGTTCAGCTGCTCTCTGACAGAGTTACAATGTCATCGGCGAACCTCAAAGTTTTAATTTCTTCTGCATGGACTTCAATTCCTACTCCGAATTTTTCTTTTGTTTCCTTTACTGCTTGCTCAATATACAGATTGAATAACATCGGGGATAGGCTACAACCTTGTCTCACTCCCTTCGCAACCACTGCTTCCCTTTCATACCCCCCGACTCTTGAGATACGAGTATGCTGTTCGTTTCATGCATAGCGACTGCTAGGAATTGTGCGACACAAACGAAACTCGGTAGAGTCACGTAAGAGTGGTGCTAGTAGTGCCACTAACAGGATGCAGGTCAGGATTGGTTCACATACACATTTCAACTATCGTGAGCGTTAGCTCCCTTTGAGACTGGACATTGTGAGTTAATATTAGTCAAGAATGAATTTAAGGCGACAAGGAAGCCGTTGCCAACACTTCACTGTGTGCTAACGAGGTCGTGTAATAGGGCTACGAGAAGCTGGATGTTCCTTCTTCTGCGATACTGCAGAGAAACTTGGAAGGAATGTAGCCTCTGTACACGACTGCTGGCAGAGGTGGTCACGAGAATGTACGGTCGCAAGAAGACATGGCTCCGAACGTGGCACTACAGAGAGGGATGAGCATCGTGTTCGACGTATGGCTCTGCTGCATCGTGCTGCATCTGCAGCAGCAATTCGAGCAGCAGCTGGTATTACAGTGACACAAAGATATATTACAAATTGGTTACTTCAAGGACAGCTCCGATCCAGACGCCCTGTAGCGTGCAGTCTTCTGACCCCAAACCACTGCCGTCTGCGACTTCAGTGGTGTCAAACGACAGCTCATTGGAGGGCAGGGTAAGGGTCTGTTGTGTTTTCTGATGGGTTGCAGTGATGGCCATGTGTTGGTTAGAAAGAGGCCAGTTGAGAGCCTGGAATCGACCAGTTTGCGTACTAGACACACTGCCCCTACACCTGGAGTTACAGTTTGGGGTGCGATTTCGTATGACAGCAGGAGTACTCTGGTGGTTATCCCGTACAAGCTGACTGAAAATCTGTACGTCAACCTGGTCATCCGACCTTTTGTGCTGACATTCATGAACAGCATTCCAGGGGTGTTTTCCAACAGGATAACGCTCGTACACATACCGCTGCTGTAACCAGACGAGCTCTACTGAGTGTCGACGTGCTACCTTGGCCTGCTCGGTGACCAGATCTGTCTCCAATCGAGCACGTATTAGACATCAAAGGACAACAACTCAAGCGTGATCCATAAACAGCATTAACCGTCCCCGTATTGGTCGGCCGACCGAAGTGGCCGCGCGGTTCTGGCGCTGCAGTCTGGAAACGCGAGACCGCTACGGTCGCAGGTTCGAATCCTGCCTCGGGCATGGATGTGTGTGATGTCCTTAGGTTAGTTAGGTTTAACTAGTTCTAAGTTCTAGGGGACTAATGGCCTCAGCAGTTGAGTCCCATAGTGCTCAGAGCCATTTGAACCATTTTCGTATTGGTCGACAAAGAGCAACGGGCATGGAACTGCATCCCACAAACTGACATCCAGGACCTATACAACACATGGACGTTTGCATGCCTGCATTCAACATTCTGGAGGATACATCGGCTATTAATGTACCAGTACTCCCATTTGCGATGGCCTAGCCCTCGCTAACATTAATCAGTGATCTTGCAATGTCAATGACTTAAAGACGTTACCTGGATAAATATAGTGCTGAAATTTCATTACGCTACGTAAATTATTTTTTGGTATTACCTTTTTTTCCCATCAGTGTATAACGGAACATACCTTGATTGATGTGCTTTTTAACTCACAAGTTCATTTTTATCAATTCAAGCTGCACTGCCCTCTTTTGCATTATTACTCTCCTGACAGAGACAGCGATCTGCTGCTGTGAGTCTCAAACGAAATCCTGACAGGGATCGTCACGCGAAATAGTCGAGGTGGCGTGATGCAAAATATTAGCGTTTTCCTTTATACAATATATTCTACCGTAGAGGAATAACGAAAAATTACAAAAACTCGTAACCACTGACAGTAGGAGTACGGATATCAGACGTGTTGTGACTTCCCCACTCGCTGTAAGAGGAACATTGAAGTGCCAAGGTGTCGCCTATCAAGTACACAAGACAGCTTTCCAACAGTCGCCCTAAAAATGTACAATCAACTGCCTCCAAAAGTAAAATCCCTGTCACCTGAATTATTTCGGAAAAAAGTTGCTCAGGCCTTGAAACAACATCCACTATGTTCCCTGGAAGAGTTTTTCAACAGTGGTTCTCGTGAATGGACCAAATAATAAATATTGATATTTTTATATATAATTTTGCCTAAATTTAATCTTCTTTTTATGTTCTCAGCTAACTGCACATTTAATTTTGGGTTTTACTTAAAGTATATATTTTGCCAAAACGAAACTTTATGTGTGTGATTTACAAGGCTTTGTAAACATTTTGCTTTATGGTATTTTCATTTGCTGCTATGAAGTTTTGCTTTCCTGTTTAGTTATATTTCATTTTCTCTACTTTCTATGCGTTTTTGTGGACTGCATAAATATTTTCTTTTATTTGTAAAAAAAATTTTGTATATGGTGTTGTATAAATGTTACTTGATAAACATTGTATTTGTGACGCAGTCTGTCCAGCCATGGCTGGTAAACGACGAAGATATAGTAATAAAGCAAAACTGCTCTCTAAAAATGAACACGGATTCTGCGAACAGAGAACACGCGCATCTCATCTCGTTCCGTTCGTCCGACAGATCTAGAGCATCGTAGATAATCAGGTTGACGCTGTGTTCCGGTTACTTCAAGGAGGCGTTTGATTCAGATCCGCACGGTCGGTTCCTGAACAAAATACAACCCTACCGAGAGTCGGAATATCATCTGTGATAAGTTTCATTACTTCATGACAGACGGCATTGAAGACGACGCTCTTAACAGAATAAAATCGGTAAATATAATGCTAATTTTGGTTACTCAGCAAGGCAATGTGATAGGGTCGTAAATGGTGTAGTGCATACCGCCGGGAGTTCCATGAAGCTGCTCACAGATGATGAAATTGTCTATGGGAAGGCAGTAACGCGAGGAGACTAGAGCACACACACCAACTGAGGATCGATGATTGCTGTAGAAATTGGCTGTTAACCCTGAATTTAAATAAATATTACGTACTGCACATTAACAGACCAAGAAGTGCACTACAGTACTCTTGCACTATCAGCGACAAATCACTACGAACTGCAACTACCGTAAAATACCTAAAGTACTCATCCAGAACCGCCATCTCATGACCATAAGAACAAATTGTAGGAAAAACACATACCAGGCTAACATTAATTCGGAAAATCTTAAGGAACTGTAATTCACTCACGAAAGTTAGCTTTCAATATACTCGTTCGTCCGATTCTTTAGCACTGCTTATCAGTGTGGGACCTTTACCAGTTAGCTGCTGCTCCCTTGTAACTTCGTTTAAGTCTACAAATGAGAGAATACATAAACTTTATTGTTAATCTAACTTGTATCCCCTGTATCCCACATGGGTTATCAATCATTGTAATATATTCGTTGTCTCAATCAGAGTTGCCTTTGAAATGTTTTCCCACATCATGTTCTCGCACAACTTTTAAATGTTCCCCGGGAGATGTAGATTTTAGATGAACTCCTAATCCAATTTTATTCATAGTGAATGTCTCTGAGAAGTGCATTTTGTCACCGTGCAATTTAATATTAGGATCTTGACAAAATTTGAAAAGCATCACAGACGGGTGATATAGCACGCATGGTGGTTAAGATTGAGATGGAAGTTACACTAATTTTTTGCTTCGTGGTTTCGATGCAAGACAAGCATCGAAGTCAATGACACGTGGCAGCATGCATTACTATTTTTCACAATCCTAAGCGGTCATCTGAGATTAAATGTCTCTTCTAAATTAGGCCAGATTTTAAGGGGGGTAGGACGTCAAACGGGCCGACTTGGAGCAGGAGAGGCACCACAGGACATTTTATTTTCTACTGTCTATACTTTTACAAATAAATTCATAAAACTTTGTCAGCAGGACCAGGAAGGATTCAGGATTCACACTCATAGCAGTGGAAGTGCACAAACATAACAAAAAAATTTTTTTAGATATGAAATTTCATCATTTTTTCACTTATTGTTGGCTGCATTTCTTGCTATAGGTACATTTTTCTTCACAAGTAAGAGCGATTCTTGGATGAATTTTGCACAGCATACAAACCATACTTACAGGTGTATGAAACTATAAAATTTTCCAAATCTATTAAAAACTGTCGTAAAAATTGAGACAATTAACTACAAAATTTGATTTTTTTCTAAACATAAAGTTTTAAACGTAACAACTCATTCATTTTTTTATAAATTAAATACATTCTAGAGTTTCAGACACCTGTAAGTATGGTTTGTATGCTGTGAAAAATTCATCGAACAGTCTCTCTTACTTATGAAAAAAAGTGTACCTACAGCAACAAATGAAAAATGATGAAATTGCACATGTAAAAAAAATTATTTTGTTATGTTTTTGAACTTTCACTGCTACGAGTGTGAATCCTTAATCCTTCCTGGTCATGCTGACAAAGTTTTATGAATTTACTTGTAAAAGTATTGACAGTGCAAATTAAAATGTCCTGTGGTGCCTCTCCTGGGCCAAGTCGGCCTGTTTGACGTCCTACGCCCATTAATAAGAAATAAGTTTTAACCTTCCACCTGGATTAAATGTACATAATCCTTTGGTTATTCATCAGGTTTACACCCCACAGTTAATAGCAATGTAGAGTTCAGGGAAGACTGATAAATGCAGCCTTCGTTAAAACCATCCCATATGTATGGGCGAAAAGGCGGCTACGCTGTGATGGGTGTCGTATGAGATGCAAAACATACGGCGACTGCAGCTAAGACTGTTCAAAAACTTCGTTTCCTGTGGTGATGTCAAGGATTTAGGCTCTCAGTTAATAAGAGCACAGTCGTTGTCCAATAACTCAGTATATCAGACACAAATTGAGGCACTATTTTCTCATTTACGTCTTCTTTCACGTTATTAAATGAGATCTGGTACAGAACAGTCAATTTAAGAACATTGAACGTACAAGAAATCTCAGCTGCTTAGCTGTTTAGACAAGGGCAAAAACAAATCACATTCGGATTCTACGTCACTTAACAACAGTGTTTTTAGGGTCTAGTGGAACACTTATCGTATCCTACAAGTATCCTTCATAAGTTTGGAGTATACTGCGCATATCCTAATGTCTGCATAGAGGAACAGTATGGTATCTGAATGGCGCGTAAGTTAGTGTGTAGCTGCTTGCAACCACGGAAATTTTATTTTACTATATATATATATATATATATATATATATATATATAGTAAAAAAAATTATATATATATATATATATATAGTAAAATAAAATTTCCGTGGAAGATTTGTTCTGCGACAGACATGAAGGTGGAGAAGTTAGCGGATAATCTGGTAGCGGGACCCACGGCGGACGGTCGTGTAACTGTTGATAATCAACAAGTGGAACGTTGTTTACAACTGCACAGTCGCCGTATGATCTAAAGAGCAGTCGCGTACGTGCGCTGAAAATTATTGGAATGTATTCTTCCCCCAACTGATGATTTGTAAGGATAACAAACATCTTGTGCAACGTTTTAAGTGTAGCGTAAACTGCAATGTGATTATAACCACACGAGTAAATAAATGGCACCTCTTGAAAAAGTTAAAACAGGTCTTTGCCGAGAGCCAAACAGATAAGAATTTTTTACAGTTACTGCTATTATAGTGCCACATACGCCTCGTATGTACGAGCCTGAGAACGAGCACGTCCACTGGAGTGAAAGGGACATCTCTGAAGACGCACGGTCTGAAAACTCGTGAGAAGTGACTGAGCTGCACAGCTCGAACGACAGCCGAGCATATACGGTTGCTCTGATACAACTAGAGGCTGCGGTACCTCTCGTTAACGCAAGCAGGCTGCTATGTGTGAATATTAACAACAGCGAGGAAAAGCGTAAATGTCTCATGGCACTGTGGAGCGGAATATCCTGAAGTAGATCAGCCACTACAGTTGGGCACCCACCCATTGATTGTTAGAAACCAGGGAAAAATTAAGATGGTGGTTTTAATGCTTCAGGCGTTGTATATGATCTCCCACTACTTGAGTGCAGCGCACAGAACGTTTATGTTTCAAATGGCTCTGAGCACTAGGGGACTTAACATCTGAGGTCATGAGTCCCCTAGAACTTAGTACTATTTAAACCTAACTAACCTAAGGACACACCACACACATCGATGCCCGAGGCAGGATTCGAACCTGCGACCGTAGCGGCCGCGCGGTTCCAGACTGAAGCGCCTAGAACCGCTCGGCCACACCGGCCAGCAGAGAACGTTTATGCAACCATATGAATCTGTCAGAAAAGTTCTTCTTTAGGACGTCGTTCAATTCGCGTGTCACATTGGTTTGAACGTCGGTTAAGTCATCAAAGCGTTGTCCTTCACGTGAATTTCTGCACTTTGCGATTTTGCGATAACTTCGTATTAATAACACAACGTCTAGTCAACCGTGATGTTTTTTCCCTAAATGAATTGTTCCCGTTTTCCATTTCAATCAGATCGTGGCAGGCACCTAGATGTCGTTATTTTTGTTCGGGGATCAAGGTGTGAGAAACGGACTTTGCACACATTATTCTCTTCTTTAAAACATTCTCCAGAATGTCTTTAATATTCGGTTTAGAATGTTGCTCCATCGCATTTTGTGAATCGCATTTTGCGACCCAACGACGATGGCACACTACAACCACATGTTAACTATCCCTGTTCATAACTGACTGCGTAACGTTGTTAGTTCGATTTGCCAACGTATTTCCTGCGCCAAAGTCGCTTACATGTCAGGAATAAAATCAGTTTCGGAACTTTTTTGACCCGTGGCGTATCTTCTGCGAAGCTTAGTGTGGATTGTGGAGCATAGGTAGAGTCATATTTGTGTTATTGGTAGTAATAAAAGAGAAGAGAGAGGCAGAAACTCAGTGCCTATACTTATCTTACCTCCTCTGCAGCTATGCCAAGAACTATACTTCACGACTATCTTACCGGACGAGTCACCAAAATTTTCAGAAACTACTACTTCAAAGGAAAGTGAATAAAAGTTTTAAATTTAAAATACTGATGACGAGGAACTTTTTCTACCACTGACAGGCAAGTACTGACTGTGTATATATCTTACACCACCAGGAATCGACCTCGCTACATCTAAGTTCACTGACACGGTAAAATTGCGCCTTAGCTATCTCGCCTAAGCGCGCTAAGGTAAGCCGTGAATTTGAAATTCGCGGAGCATCTTTTCTTCCTGCCCCGCCTGTCCAGCCGCGTCAGCTCTGCTCTCCCACGACTGCTTGGCCAGAGGATCCGGCTGTGTGACAGGTAGTGTCGTTCCGAGACGACTTGGGACGGCGTGGAACGGAAGGAAGGAGCGACCCGTCACGCTGTAAGTGTGGTGACACCTCCCGGAAGCGAGTTGCGTGAAGGCTGCGGCATCGCCGGCAATCAGTGCGAGATGTCAGACAGTCATATCGGTACAAAGCGTTGTATACCGATAGCAAAAATTCCGCTCTAGTTTATGTTATGCGCTGTCCTCCTGGAGAACCTGCGTAAACGGTAAGTAATAAGTAACACCTGACCTACGGAGAGTCTGTTGCTTAGAACTTCAAAAGGGGGAGGGGGTAGGGGAGGGGGGAAATAAATAGAGCGTTAGTTTGTTGCACCAAGGGTCCCGGGTTCGAACCCTGGTGATACCACTTTTTATATGGCGGTACTGGTGAAACTGAAATGAGACAACATGTTCCTGACATGTAAGAGGACCGATTGGAATTTACAACAATGTTCTATTGACAGTCCGTAATCGCTTCGTTTATTTGAAAGTAGCGAACCTTTAGAGTACATTTGTAGTTTCATAGAATATACATAAACAGTCGGAACAGAAGAATAAAGAAATTATTGCATCAGACGTGTGGAAGTATTACCTGTAATCTGCAGGTTAGATGCGCAAATATGTGATTTATCAAATGTGCTACGTGTACGAAAGTAATTTCTACAAACGTTTCTTTGTGTACAACCATTATTGTGAGACATTTCTTCCTGAATCAATGACATTGTGCATGTGCGGTGACTAATTTATTGAATCCTGAAAATTATGTACTCATTATTATTACTTTTATGTTTTTCATTATTATTATTATTACTATTACATATATTGTTTATATTGTTGTTACTATTGTTGTCATTAACACTTCCACTCATGTGATGCAATTGTTCCATTGTTCTTCTGTTCCGATTATTTATTCTTCTTGATTTACTTGTGCCTTGTCCTGCTGTTTTCGCAGTGCCAGCATTAGCACAATCGGATTTGGCATGGTTAATTTAAAGGGGTGGCTGGATGCCCTTCCTGCCGCTACCCCATACCCCCAGAGACAGAATCAGTGTACCCCAGCTGTCGGTGTCTAGTGTGAACCATGAAAGAGTGCAAACATGTTTCAAATGTCTGCGGGTCGTGTAATTGAGACGGGATGTGGGGACCAGCCCGGTATTCACCTAATGGGATGTGGAAAACCGCATAAAAATCTCATCCAGGCCCACGTCGTTAGTTCGCCGGGCACATTCGATCTGGGACTGGCGCGCCTACCCGAGTATTAGCGCTCTCGGCTAACCTACCGGGTTGCGGATTGTTTATTCTCTGAAACTACACTCCTGAAAATTGAAATAGGAACACCGTGAATTCATTGTCCCAGGAAGGGGAAACTTTATTGACACATTCCTGGGGTCAGATCCATCACATGATCACACTGACAGAACCACAGGCACATAGACACAGGCAACAGAGCATGCACAATGTCGGCACTAGTACAGTGTATATCCACCTTTCGCAGCAATGCAGGCTGCTATTCTCCCATGGAGACGATCGTAGAGATGCTGGATGTAGTCCTGTGGAACGGCTTGCCATGCCATTTCCACCTGGCGCCTCAGTTGGACCAGCGTTCGTGCTGGACGTGCAGACCGCGTGAGACGACGCTTCATCCAGTCCCAAACATGCTCAATGGGGGACAGATCCGGAGATCTTGCTGGCCAGGGTAGTTGACTTACACCTTCTAGAGCACGTTGGGTGGCACGGGATACATGCGGACGTGCATTGTCCTGTTGGAACAGCAAGTTTCCTTGCCGGTCTAGGAATGGTAGAACGATGGGTTCGATGACGGTTTGGATGTACCGTGCACTATTCAGTGTCCCCTCGACGATCACCAGTGGTGTACGGCCAGTGTAGGAGATCGCTCCCCACACCATGATGCCGGGTGTTGGCCCTGTGTGCCTCGGTCGTATGCAGTCCTGATTGTGGCGCTCACCTGCACGGCGCCAAACACGCATACGACCATCATTGGCACCAAGGCAGAAGCGACTCTCATCGCTGAAGACGACACGTCTCCATTCGTCCCTCCATTCACGCCTGTCGCGACACCACTGGAGGTGGGCTGCACGATGCTGGGGCGTGAGCGGAAGACGGCCGAACGGTGTGCGGAACCGTAGCCCAGCTTCATGGAGACGGTTGCGATTGGTCCTCGCCGACACCCCAGGAGCAACAGTGTCCCTAATTTGCTGGGAAGTGGCGGTGCGGTCCCCTTGTAACACCACAGCGCTTATGCTGTATGGATTTATTTATTTTTTTGCTTTTGCTTTATTTAATGTCATATTGTTGATCTTTTGTAAATGTGTTTGAATCGATAACATAAAATTGTGTACTCTTTTCTTTGTCAAACTTTGATGTCATGATTTGATTGTATGCTGTGTAACATATCTCTCGTTTAAATGCTTTGACCCATTTGGAGGGAACAATACTTACTGTATATGATTGTAATTTTGTGTGAATAATTTTTGTAGAAGTGTCAATATGTGAAAGTGTTCTGTTTCATTTAATACATTTGGTTGCTATTATGTAAACTGCTGATCCTCACTTAGGGCTCTTAGTTATTCTGTATGTAAGAGGTAGTGTGGTTCCCCTCGGGAACGGAACTGTGTAGCGCGCGCAAATTGTGGTTGGCCTAGGTGGAAAAGGTGGAACTGATAACCAGTCGGAGACGAGCCACCAGTCGGAAAGGAGCTACCAGTCTGTGCACTGTCAATGCAAAGGTGCATATCATGCTGATTCAGAGAGAGGCTTTTACTGCTTCTTTCCAATGCCTCGGATGGGTGGATAAATAGCTGGATCTATTCTGGAATTTGTATGAATCATCGCCATGAAGATACGATAAAGTCCGGCAATTCTACCTGTAATTCCACCTACCAACATGCAGTTGCCACCACATTGCGCAATCACTGTAACGTAATACTATATTGATGTACAGTGAAGGATCAGCCTAATGGATGTGTTAGTGTGCTGAAATATAAGGTAATTCATATCGGAATTTATTTACCTACCTTGATTTTACTCCTCATTATAACACCTCTCAGGGTCCTCTCCGTTTGAAGTAAAGTGATTACCGAGTGTCCTTACTGAAAGTACGTTGAAGCCTAGAGCTTTGTTAAATAATGCCTCTTGAACTTATTAGAAAGATAGTTAAAGCTAATGTGGTAACAGAGTGAGTTAAAGCAAATGTTATTTGTCCAATAATAATTTTCCTATTGAAACTGTTATTTAAAGTGCTGTTACCAACTTCAAACTTTAGGCTGAGTCTTATTAAGTAAATGATCACGTTGTTGTCTGTAGTAAATTCTAAAAAGGAGAGTCAGTTCCTTGCAATTTTGTCAACATTGTGTTTCGTTGTAGTAAAAGTGAGAAAGCTGCAGTTGTGAAACGTTACATTCTCATGTATGCCAAGTGTTTGTCTCTCTTGTGTGCATATTAACAGTATAAAGACCACTCAGTTTGTGTAAATCCTGAAAGTGATAGTGTTTTTCTGTACCTGTTATAATTTTGAAAATAGTTCCTGCTGCTCTGTTAGCTTCAATCTTAAAACATATGTGTGTTAGAGTTCATTGCACTCGCGTGTTGCTAAGTCTAGGTTGTGTCTGATGTGTTGTCCATTATAGTTACTTATACCTACTTTCATAAACGAGAATGTTAATCTTTCTCTTGCCTAATTAGGCTGGCGACCGTTTCCCTTATTCTATAAACAGTATAGCTAGGCAAAATTTTGTTTGTCACTATTCCAATATTAACGTAATTCTGACTTTCATTTCCGATAAGCCACTTCCATTAGGAACAATACGGTCAACTTAACAAAATTCCTCTCAGAGGGTAACACTGCTCTGTTGCTTTGTGCCATAGTTACTTTTACAAAATTGTTTTATGTTACAACCTGCTTCTGGCATTCAGGTTATGGTACAGTAGTTAGCAGACGGGGAGTGTTATACGTGGCGACCGTGACAGGACGTTGTTCAGTTTGCACGTACAGACGGAAAAAATTATAAGTAGTTAGCATTTTACAAACATTGAGTGAACATAAAACGTCCAGCGGCACGAACCTGTACATTACTTGACAGAACTAGTAGTGAAAGTTCAGTTTAAATTAAAAATAAAAGGTATCAGTACTTAATAATAGCTAAAATGGACAGGAAACTAGAAATAAATCTAGACACGCGAGAGCAGAATGCAACCGAGAGCAGTTCAAGCAGCACACCAACAGATGGCATGACGCGCGAGTTAAATTACGTACGTTATCACGCAGACGTCAATAAACAGATCGAAGCTATGTGTGTCGCGCGTACTAAGCAAGACAGTATGAGTGATGTTGTGGAAGACAGTGGTTATGTTAATGAATCGCGGGATATGTTTGAATCACCAAAAACTGAAAGGAAAGTAGAACTTGAACACGAAAATGTAGCAGAACCTAAAGGTGAAAAGAATTCAGATATGATAGAATTGTTAAAAATGCTGTCTGCACAAATCACAGCACTAGGGCAACAAAATGTAGAACAAAGACAGCTAATTGCAGCACAGGGTAGTGATATTAGTAAACAGATTGAGAAAGTTGATGTAAAAGTAGACACTGTGAGTAATGAAATTAAAAACCTTAAAAGCGAAATTACTGTCATCAATGGCAATATTGCCAACATACAGGGACAAGTTGATGACATTAACGAAAGATTTGACACGGAAGTAATTAAAATTCAAGATCAAATTGAACCCTTAGTATGTACTAAGGTTGACGAAAAGGTATTCGGTATTAAATCCGAAATACAAACCGAATGTAACGCGGAATTTGCACAGATTAAACAATCTGTAACAGAAACAAGCAGAGCTCTAACCAAACAGATTCTTACTTGCGAAAAGAAGTGTGAACATAACACTTCACAAATCCAAGGCAAAGTGTATGACTTGGAAAGGAAAATACAAACCGGACCTACACATTTTACTGAAAGAATGCCTCTCAGTAAAATATTAGAGGGCGAGGAAAAATTCGACCCAGCGAAGAGACATAACGGCTGGCACCCCCTAGACTTTGTAAAGAATTGCGAAAGAAATTTGCCTGAATATTTGTCTGACCAGGAAAAAATTAATGTTGTAATTAGTGCACTAACGGGAGAAGCAAAAAGGTGGGGGTTGAATCTGGATACAAACCAGATGTCTTTTGAAAATTTTAAGCAAAAGTTTATTGACGAGTACTGGTCAGAACAAAAACAAGACCAGTTGTGGCGTGAGTTTTTAATGGCCAGGGTGTATGATATCAGAGGTAGGCAAACCATGAAAGAATTTTGCGAATCATGGTACAGAAAACTGATACATTTGAAGGCTAGAAGGACTGAAGCTGAGATCGTTTGGGTTCTTTGGCAGAAACTGCCTGAGGATTCGAAACGATATGTTGGGAGTACACACAGTAGTTTTTCTGCGTTCTTGGAAAGGGTAGAAGATGAAGATCACTGGCGAAGAAATCGCGAGTACCGTCCCCATAATAACAATAATTATTTGCGAGAAAGTAATGACCAAAATGAACAACATGAAAACGAAAGATATCGTGTAAACGCGATTCAAAGAGGTCGTGCGAGAGGTAGAGGAAATTATACGACGCGCGGCAGAGGATACATAGCACGAAATTCCCAAACTAGAGACGAAATGGAAAACTAAAGACCGCGTGTGTTACGGGCCGGATTCACGCGGAAACTGATTTTGGGCCCAAAGAAAAGATGCCAAATATTAGATACGAGAAGGAAAGACGTGAACTACGGGGCAGGAAGGTTAAGGGCGCGCCTATAGCAGACGGGCGCGGAATGATACATAGTGGCGTTCCCAGTGCGAAGTCACGTGACCGTTCGTGCTCAGGCCAGCCGTTGCCGAAGCAGCGTACATTGCACTTGGCAGCAGACACAAATGGCAGACGTCGGAACAAGATGGCTGCCGTAGAGAGAGACAGAAGAGGCGGGATCGGACACTTCCGATGGCCGGTTTCAGTAGTAGATGAATGTAGAAATGAAAATAAAATTAATATGTCATGTGATAAAGATAACTCAGTTTCGGAATCGTGCGAAAAGACTTTATTAAAGAATGAAAGGGAGACAGAAAAGGCGAGTAAAGAGGGAAATATTGGCACTGTTAATGATGTGTATGAGGTAAAAGACGTAGATGTGGGGGAAGTTATGATGAATAAAGAGGAAAGGGAGGTAGAATATGCCACGCAAAAGACGTGTGCACAATTAAAAATAGGTGAAAATGATGTAAAGGAGGACGTTAGTGAACATGACATTATAAGCAGTGCAGACAAAATTGTTGTTGATGGAAAAGTGTTTTATGAGTCTAATGCAGAAGGGTCTAGTAGGAATTTCGCACGATTACCTGAGAATGACAACAAAGGGGGAAATGAAATGAAAGTTATCGAAGTATGTGACGATTATACTAAGTATGAAGTTAAGGCTGAAATCGTTCAAAGTGATATAACAGAAGTGTCTGACTGTCCAAACGATGTGTATTGTGTAGAAAATGAGTCAAAAAATGAAGTGGCTGAAACATCTACTGATAATATGCCTCATTGTTTAAAAGTTGCCTTACTGCTCGAATCTGATGACGAAAACGAAATCAGTGATAGTTCAGATGATGAAGGGTATATGAATACAGATAAGAATCAATATTCTAACTTTCCCTATTATGCAAAGGTCGAGGTCTTAAGTGAATCCGATGGTGAGGAAGAGAGTAGTGATGACTCTAGTGAAGATGAATTTTCAGGTGTAAACGAAAGTGAATATACTTTTACTGAAAGGGGGTATGAGAAAATTAGTGAAATTTTTCCAAAGCAAGATACAGAAAATAGAACTGGGCCAAAACCGAATGAATTATTCAGTAATTTAACACAGGGGCATAATTTGCAGGAACCACCAGATAAAATAATAGCAGAACAGGAGATGATGTACCTTGCTAAAGACTTTGAAATTACAAAACCTAAAAAGCCACCTGATGAAACAAAACGTTGGCAAGATCTGAATAGGTTAGTGAAAGATGTAGAAAATAGGAGGCCTAAAAAGCCACCAGACTTAGTAACTGTTTTATGAACCATGAAAGACTGCCTTGTTAATAAAGAGACTGGAGGCAGGGTGCTGTATTTGTATATATGTTGTTAATATAATGCATGACTTTATTATTATTATTATTATTATATCTGAGTGTTACCTGAAAGTGGATTGTTGTTTTGTTGTTCTTGAGGCCTGTTGGAGGTTGTTGCTTATTTATTATGGGGTACTGTTTAACTTTGCTTAGGAAATGTTTAATTTCAATTGAACACTTACTGTTGCCAGTCTAATTATGATGAGAGGGTCATGTAGTGTGAGAAACATGAAAACTTTATGAATAAATATGCTTATGGTAACTTAATGAAAGTGCAAAGAATTCTTCAAGATAATAATTTATTTCTAATATACTTAAAATTCAGAAAGGGCTTATGTTTGCAGTATGTGGTTTACTTAAAGATACATGTCCTCAGAAGGGGGTTATTAACCCTCAGGGGGCAATGCACTCTTTGCATTGTCAGGTGCCTGACGAGCACCAGGGACCCGAGTTGTTGCTAGCACTACTTCCATTTCTTTTCGTGCTGCCAACCTTCCTCTTCATCATTCAGAACTTTTACTATCTTCTTTCCTTCTTCTCTATCAGAGTGTATTGAATAGTGTGGCAATGATGTAAGATATTGTGTATTGTTTGTGGACAAGTAAATGGAAAAATAATATGGATACACTAGAAAATGGCAAAGAATAATGAAAATATAGTGGGTACTGTAAAGGAAAAATGAAATTAAAAAGTAATTGGAAAGAGAAATATGGATGAGAAAAGGTAAGAATACTGAAAACAAGGTAAACGAAATGTAAATGTTTTTTGAAAATAAGGGTAAATCTGATGTTGAAAAAATATATGTGTTTAGAACTGAGGAGATAAACCTGACTAATGTATGTAAAAAATAGGTATGAGAGGCATGTGTCTAGTACCACAAAAGGTAGACAGAAATCACTTACAGTAGGAAGTAAAATTAATGTTCTGATCTTGACATATCTGATGACCTAAATGTGTGGAAAAATAATTAAACTGAATATTGACTATGAAAGAGATCTTACTGAGTAAGAAAGAGGGGACGGAAACCACAAATCTGGGACTCTCAATTAACCTCTGAACATGCTGTTGGGCAGAAAAACAAGATAAAACAACAAAAAAATGCTGTGGTCCTGAAGTTGAGGGCTACCAAATATGCTGTGTTGCGCAATAGCCAAAGGACTTGCCATTATGGGGCAAGGAGCTGATAAGTGGGCATGGAACTGCCAAACCCAGAGGATGGGGCAGTGTGTCAATTTAAAAATGTGTTTTCTTTAGTGTTTTAATCTAAATTGTGTTTTTGTGTCCAAATGCTTATAGCTAAAGACTGCCAAACCAATAGTGGGCAGAATGTGTAACATGGACTGCTAGCACTGAAGCAAGCAGTGAAGTAAGTTAGGTTTTTTGGTCAATGTGTTATGAACTGACTCTTTTTCTGAAGTCAGTGAAAATTTATTATAGAATATATGTGCATTCTTATTCAAATGGATGTAGATGTTTGTTTTGGACTGCCTTGTTTTAAAAATACAGCAGTGATGATTAAAGATAGGGTCTGAATAGGTTAATGTGTTTATGTGCAACAAACATTTTGGACTGCTATTAATGAAGAGCAGCTTTAAAGTTAATTATTTTAAAAAAAAACCTTGCAAAGTTACTTTGGTATTTAAGGATTCAGTTGGAAAAGGTTTCCATAGCTGTTTGTGTAAATTTTTGTACATATGTGGATGCAAACTGATATTTTCAATATTTCATTAATTGCTGAACCTTGTAAAATGTACTGTGATCATTAATATGCTTGTGTGTCTGTGAAATTTTCATTCCTCTAAAATTATTGAGAGACAAACTTCTGTTTTGCTAACTTAGAATGTCCTGTGTTGTTGTATATGTGTATTTTCTTTATTTTATTTGAAGGCTATACCATATTCTACTAATATGCAGATTAATTTTGTACTGATTGCCTATTAATTGAACTGTGTGTGTATGAAAAGAACATGCTTAAAGATATTTTGTGTAATGATGAAATTTAATTTCCTTAAACTAGTGTGAATATGAAAATTTATGTAAATGTCTTATTTTGAAAATCTTTTGGAAGAAATGTATGCAATTTCTTAGTGTATATACTGTATGTTTGTAATATGATTTTTTTTTCCCAACTGAAGTTGGATGGAATAATTTTTTTTTTTTTTTTTTTTTTTTGTCACCACCAGCACCACTTAGGTGTTATAGATGTTCCCTTGAAGTATCCCTTACAGGAAACTTCAACGAAACATGGGGCATGTGTAACACCACAGCGCTTATGCTGTATGGATTTATTTATTTTTTTGCTTTTGCTTTATTTAATGTCATATTGTTGATCTTTTGTAAATGTGTTTGAATCGATAACATAAAATTGTGTACTCTTTTCTTTGTCAAACTTTGATGTCATGATTTGATTGTATGCTGTGTAACATATCTCTCGTTTAAATGCTTTGACCCATTTGGAGGGAACAATACTTACTGTATATGATTGTAATTTTGTGTGAATAATTTTTGTAGAAGTGTCAATATGTGAAAGTGTTCTGTTTCATTTAATACATTTGGTTGCTATTATGTAAACTGCTGATCCTCACTTAGGGCTCTTAGTTATTCTGTATGTAAGAGGTAGTGTGGTTCCCCTCGGGAACGGAACTGTGTAGCGCGCGCAAATTGTGGTTGGCCTAGGTGGAAAAGGTGGAACTGATAACCAGTCGGAGACGAGCCACCAGTCGGAAAGGAGCTACCAGTCTGTGCACTGTCAATGCAAAGGTGCATATCATGCTGATTCAGAGAGAGGCTTTTACTGCTTCTTTCCAATGCCTCGGATGGGTGGATAAATAGCTGGATCTATTCTGGAATTTGTATGAATCATCGCCATGAAGATACGATAAAGTCCGGCAATTCTACCTGTAATTCCACCTACCAACATGCAGTTGCCACCACATTGCGCAATCACTGTAACGTAATACTATATTGATGTACAGTGAAAGATCAGCCTAATGGATGTGTTAGTGTGCTGAAATATAAGGTAATTCATATCGGAATTTATTTACCTACCTTGATTTTACTCCTCATTATAACACCTCTCAGGGTCCTCTCCGTTTGAAGTAAAGTGATTACCGAGTGTCCTTACTGAAAGTACGTTGAAGCCTAGAGCTTTGTTAAATAATGCCTCTTGAACTTATTAGAAAGATAGTTAAAGCTAATGTGGTAACAGAGTGAGTTAAAGCAAATGTTATTTGTCCAATAATAATTTTCCTATTGAAACTGTTATTTAAAGTGCTGTTACCAACTTCAAACTTTAGGCTGAGTCTTATTAAGTAAATGATCACGTTGTTGTCTGTAGTAAATTCTAAAAAGGAGAGTCAGTTCCTTGCAATTTTGTCAACATTGTGTTTCGTTGTAGTAAAAGTGAGAAAGCTGCAGTTGTGAAACGTTACATTCTCATGTATGCCAAGTGTTTGTCTCTCTTGTGTGCATATTAACAGTATAAAGACCACTCAGTTTGTGTAAATCCTGAAAGTGATAGTGTTTTTCTGTACCTGTTATAATTTTGAAAATAGTTCCTGCTGCTCTGTTAGCTTCAATCTTAAAACATATGTGTGTTAGAGTTCATTGCACTCGCGTGTTGCTAAGTCTAGGTTGTGTCTGATGTGTTGTCCATTATAGTTACTTATACCTACTTTCATAAACGAGAATGTTAATCTTTCTCTTGCCTAATTAGGCTGGCGACCGTTTCCCTTATTCTATAAACAGTATAGCTAGGCAAAATTTTGTTTGTCACTATTCCAATATTAACGTAATTCTGACTTTCATTTCCGATAAGCCACTTCCATTAGGAACAATACGGTCAACTTAACAAAATTCCTCTCAGAGGGTAACACTGCTCTGTTGCTTTGTGCCATAGTTACTTTTACAAAATTGTTTTATGTTACAACCTGCTTCTGGCATTCAGGTTATGGTACAGTAGTTAGCAGACGGGGAGTGTTATACCCTACGGCACTGCGTAGGATCCTACGGTCTTGGCGTGCATCCGTGCGTCACTGCGGTCCGGTCCCAGGTCGACGGGCACGTGCACCTTCCGCCGACCACTGGCGACAACATCGATGTACTGTGGAGACCTCACGCCCCATGTGTTGAGCAATTCGGCAGCACGTCCACCCGGCCTCCTGCATGCCCACTATACGCCCTCGCTCAAAGTCCGTCAACTGCACATACGGTTCACGTCCACGCTGTCGCGGCATGCTACCAGTGTTAAAGACTGCGATGGAGCTCCGTATGCCACGGCAAACTGGCTGACACTGACGGCGGCGGTGCACAAATGCTGCGCAGCTAGCGCCATTCGACGGCCAACACCGCGGTTCCTGGTGTGTCCGCTGTGCCGTGCGTGTGATCATTGCTTGTACAGCCCTCTCGCAGTGTCCGGAGCAAGTATGGTGGGTCTGACACACCGGTGTCAATGTGTTCTTTTTTCCATTTCCGGGAGTGTATATATGTACTTAATAGGTTTCGCTACTTTCAAATAAACGAAGTGCGAATGGACTGCCAATAGATCATTGCTATAAACTTCGAACAGTCCTTTTACTCGTCAGAAATCTACTGTCCCATGAAAGAGTTCTACACGTCCTGTGTTCCGTAGGTCAAGTGCTACTTATTTATTTTATTTATCGTATGATGATACAGACCTTGGATCAAATACGTAATTTTAAGAGGATACAGTGTAAGAAATGACAAGCAAAGTATTATGCTGAATTATGTACACATTACACAAGTTCTTGGATTTTTAAGTCCAATCTGTTGATCCAGTTGAGCCCTTCAGGTGATGCATGGTGGATGTCATTTATTGATCCCCCGAAGGCTAGTTTCAGGCATTCACCAACAACGTGATTCATTGTTTCTCCACAGTCACAATCTGGAGATGTTGCCCAGCCCCATTTGTGCTTTAGATATGAGCAGTTCCCTGGTCCTGTTTGGATGCGGTTGATGGTTCTCCACTGGCGCCTGGGGAGTGTGAAACCTGGAACTCACATGGAAGGCTTCTCAACCAGATGACCCTTGAACACTGACGATTCTTCCCACTGACTTCTCCATACTTCGTTGGTGTTAAAGTCGGAGGCTTCAAGATGTTGTGCAGTTCACCAAGGTGGTTTTCTTGACTTCAGACGCTGATGTTCTGCCATTAATATATCGCTGAGTACGGGTAGCTGGGGGTTCTTCTGTATGTTCCTCCAGAATGCAGAGCAAGTGCTACTTATTACTTACTTTTACCCACGTTCTCCTGGACGACAGCATATAGCACAAATTTTATCAGAGCTTTAGTTGATACTCCATGTATAAACAACGTTTGGTACTGATCTGAATGCCTGACAGCTGCGGGTTTGGTTGTGAGCTGGGGGCGGCAAACGAGGATGCAGAAGTTAGTTGCGCTTGTAGCTGCGGACAGCAGAGCAGGTGACGTGCCAGTAATAAGCAGGGCCTCCACCTGTAGCCGTGGTACGTGTAGCAGACAAGTCGCGGTAAGGCACTGGGCCGGGATGGGGGTGGTGGCCTCAATCAGTGCAGCAGGACGAAGGCATCGCACCGGCCTCGGTTGCAGCTGCGGTGTTACGGTGTACAGGAGCAGTGAGTGAGTCTGTCCACAGTCAAGAACGCGATTATCTTCTCCAAAGCTTGTGCACTGTTTTAACACTACCGTGTGCTATTGCTATACTATAACCTAAAAGCTGGAGGCAGTAGTTCGTGTAATGAAATTATTTTGTTAAAGCAATTATGGTATAAAGCAACAGAGTAGTGTTACCCTCTGAGAGGAATTTTGTTATGTTGACCGTGTCGTACCTAACGGACGTGGCTTATCGGAAGTGAAAGTCAGAATTATGTAAACATTTAAACAGTTCTAAATAATATTTTACCCATCTACACAGTTCAAAGAATAAAAAAACGATCGCCAGCCTAGTTAGGCATGAGAATGATTGACATTCTTGTTGAAGAAAATAGATACGAGTAATTTTACCGGACAAACACAACCTATACTTTGCCACACGCTAGTGCAATGAACTCTGGCACCTGCATACAGTATGTTCACGTTAAGGATGGAGCTAACAGATCAGAACAAACTATTTGCATAAATATAACAGATAACGAAACACACTATTACATTGAGGACTTAGTCAAACTGAATGGTCTAAATAATGTTAGTGCAGAATCGTAAATTGGGCATAGGTTTAATATTACTTTTCAAACATATTCCTATCTGACATGAAATATGGATATGGTTCACAACAAAATTAGTTATTGTGCATAGATTAAGTCTCTCAATACTAAACACTTTTCTACTTAGAATAAAAATTAAATGGAATTCACTAACAGATTACTTCTCACTGTATTTTGAATAAAGAAAGTGTTTTTTTCATAGATAGTGGTATTTCTAGTAATCGTTATCTAGCATGAACACAATAGACAAACTGTTGATCCTGTTACACACAGTCTTGTACAGAATTTCACTTGAATAGCAAGAGTAATTGAAACTTTCTATAATTAAGTAACTTTGTGTATTTGAAATACTTTCAACGTAGGGGGCCCCTTAATCTTGACCACAGTAGCAGAGCAAATTAAACACATTTTCTATACACTAGAGAAACAAGCTCTTATCAAGCATGAACATGAAACTTTCAACAGTAATAGTTCTCAACTTTTACTGCAGTAGAACACAACTTGACGTGGTTATAAGACAATAGCTCACCTTTGACTGATTTTCAACAGACTGCACTTTGATCATTTAATTTGAAAAACTCTATAAGCCACAGTTTTGAGAACATTCACTTTAGAAGCTGGCAACATAATATTAATAAACAGTTTTAATAGAAAGATTATTTTCAACAAGCGTCATTCACTATATTACTCAGTTCCGCTACCTAAACTTAAACTTTCTTTTTACTATGTTCAAGTGGCATTCATTAGTAAAACAGCGGGCTTTCCTATTTTCACAATATGGACACTCGGTAAGCATTTTCGACATGGGAAGGACCCTAAGTGGTTGTGTGACTAGGGAAAAAAAAGTCAAGGTAGGTATAAAGGTTCGAGTATAAGTTACCTTATATTTGCGCACACTAAAACATCCAATGAGCTGATCCTTCACATTAAACATTTACAATTCCTTGGTTCCGTTTTCAGTGATTGCACAACGTGGTGGCGAGTGCATGTCGGTTGGTGGATTAGCAGGCGGAAATGCTGGACCCTGTCATTTCATGGTGGCGATAATAGATACCAATTCCAGAATAGTTCCAGCTCTTTATCTGTACATCCGAGACATTGGAAAGAGGCACGATAACCCTCTCTCGGCAACAGCACAGTAAGTAACTTTTACATGAGCAGTTGACAGTTTGGTAGCTCGTCCCCGACTGACTGTCAATTCCACCTTTTCTACCTGGGCCAACCACAATTTGCTCGCGCTGCATGCTTCCGTTCCCGAGGGGAACCACAACACCTTTACATACAAAATAACTAAGAACCCTAAGTGAGGATCAGCATTTACATAACAACAACCAAACATGTTAATTAAAACAGAACATTTTCACTTATTGGTATTTCCACAAAAAATTATTTAAACAAAATTACAATTATATACATTAACTTTTGTTCCCTCCAAATGAGAAAAATAATTTAAATAATAGATACACTACATTGCATAGAATCAAACCATGACATCAAAGTTTTTTACACAGAAAAGAATAACCACTCTCGTGGTATCGATTGAATCCAACAACATTTACAGAAACTCAACGATGTAACATTGAATCGAACAAAAAGGCAAAATAAATCAGTAGAGCGTTAGAGCTATGGTGTTACAACTGGGTGAACCATGCTTAAGGAATACAACTATAAAATAAAAGAAATTGTATAGGAATTTATTAATAAATTTCTTCATGAGTCGCAAACACATAAATAGTAATGTATGAATGCCACAATGCTTAACAATTCTAGAGCGCAAGCACGGAACAGCAGAGCACAGATATGTGATTGCAGAGACGACTGTCAAACAGTTGGTGTAAAAAGGTTTGAATTAGAGATTAGACCTATGTACTAGGTTCTTCTATCTAAACAGTCGATTTTTGCTAAGATGTTACGCTGGGGCAACTCTAGTTGCCCATTGAGGGAATGTGTTGGAAGACGCCCCTCCTCTCGCAGATGGTTACGTAGAGCTTACTTGGAGTCAGCCAGATTAAGGTGCAGAAGCTTCTGCCTTTTGACCAATGTATATCATAGGACAGTTGTCACACGTAATGCAGTATATCCCAGTAATATTGTATTTTCTACTGGTAGAGTGTTCTTTGTGCCTATAATTCATCACGACGTTCTGTGGTATAAAAAAGGTTGGTTGCCTCTTATTCTCTCGTTTCTGTGACCTCACTTTCTCCGAAATAAGGTGCTTGTACGGCATTCGTTATGTTGTTGCTGTGAAAGAGCGCGAGGGAAGACTGTTGTAATTTTGTAGGAAAAATAAGCATTTTACACAACAACATCAAATTTAATAGGCAACAAAGTGTCCATGGAGCTTCACCTTTTCTCGATCTTACTCTAGAACGATTCACTAGTCGTCATGACATTTATAGGAAACCTATAAGAAGCCCACTACCACAGACTTTGTTTTCATTGTACATCTAACCATCCTCTTTCATATGAAATGGCCGCATTTAGGATATTACTATACAGAATGAACAACGTGCCCACTTCCAAGGAAGCTAGGGAGAAAGAATATAAGCTGATTCAGACATTGCTTTCGCTAATGGTTATGACACAAACTTCGTTGACAACATTAATAAAGGAATATTTAAAAAGTTAAATAGATCTAACCCACAAAAAAAGAGCAGCATAGTCACATTGGTTAACGCGGAATCTCGCATGCAGCACAGCGTTTCTTATCACTGCATCCCGCACTTGGGAAAGATTTCGAAGAATGTTGGGTTACAGTTACAAGAGAATAACATGCAACCAGCCGTTTCTGTACCATAGAACGTCGGGATGAAACATAGGTACAAAGAACATTCTACCAGCAGAAAATACAATACTACTGCGATATATCGCATTAGGTGCGACAACGGCCATTGGACAAACAGACAGAAACTTCTGCACGAGATTTAAAGGACACCTTAATCTAGCTAACTCCATGTCAGCATTCAGTAACCATCACCCTGAGGAGGTGCGTACCATTACAAGTTCGCAAAACAACTTAAAAATTCTTCATCGAGAAAAAAAGGACGTAATCTCAGCATTCTCGAAGAGATTGAGATGTTAAGATAAAAAAGCATCTCCCAACGCATAACCTCACTGGGCAACTCTAGCTGCATCATCGCAGCATCTTAGTAAACTACGACTGCTTGTATAGAATAACCTAGTACATAGATATATTGTCTAATTTAAACCATTGTCACATGCATTTATTTACCAGTCGTCTCTGAAATCATGTTTCTGTACTCCGCTATTCCGTGCTTGACCTCTAGAAATGTTAAGTATTGCAAGATTCATACATAACTATTTATGTGTTTACGATTCATAAAGAAGTTTATTGATAAAGTCCTACACAATACCTTTTATTTTATAGTTCCATTCCTCTATGCATGGTTGCCCCCTGGTTTTAAAATAAAATGAGGTAATAGTTGTATTTTTAGGTTCTTGAACGTTTCACATGTGAAGGAACTTGTAAAGATCCTGCCCAACTTTCTTCATCACTGTTTACGATTCTATTCCTACGTCGCTTCACGTCACACGTTTTTACGTGCATGAACCCATTTTATAATGGGCGCCGGCGGCGGTTCAGGTCACTCCGACTAGGTGATCACTGCGGATCTCATGTTGTCACGACACCGTTTTCCTTTGGTATGTCTATGTCTGACTTTATGTTTTCCTTTCTCCAATCTTTATAATTAGATGGCAGTCTATTTAGTAAGAAACTTTTTATCTAATCTTATCGTAGAATTACACAAGATCTGCTTTAAGGTTTATTTTACCATGCCAGTGTGAACGTAGCTTTTATCACCTACATATATCATTTGTTTTGTCTTTACCGTCCACCTGATTTACCACTTTATTCTTATTCTAGTTCTCTTGTAACGCGATGATGTTACCAGCATCCTGCTGTATTTTAAATTAGACTACCGATCTCTTGACGGTTAAACAGTTTTATCATAATTGGACAAGGAATGTTGGGTCATCTACTGCTTACCGTTTGGAATAAATTATAAATGTGAGTACGTAATTTTTCCTATATAGATTCATGAACAGCGCAACTACATATTAACCGACACAGGATCTTTATTCGTTTTTACTCTTCTTTAGACACAGATGTATCCCTGAAGATGTGGCTCTAACGCCGCGAAACTAGACGAATCAGAAATAAAGATTTATCGTAGTGCTGAAGCGGTCTTATTCATCATGGTTCGATTCTACAGCTATACAACATACAAGATTTTCTGCTTAACGATGTGTTAACTGCTTTCCCCCACTGCAAATGTGAACAACACGCTGACGACGTTCACTTATATCTCAGAGCAAGTCCAACAAATCTGTGCACAGCCATCCAGAATGTAAGTGCCGATTTACTTAGCCTTTTAGTGTCGGAAAAGAACAAACGCTTTAAATTTAACCCATCTAAAAGGTAAGCAGTCTTAGTCGTTCACAGAAGACTTATACTCATCAGTTCAGAGAATCTCTTCCACCATTAATCCTAAATGGTACAGAAACAACCTTTTCAAAGAACTTACGAATAATTGTTCACTGTTATTTAAACGGGACTGAGCACACAACTGCGGTCTGTAAAAAGTGTAGGGAAGCAGCATACTCACGCCTAAAAAAATTCACATCAGTCTTTCCATTGCGTGCCAGCCTAGTCCGCTGTAACTAGCTCTGACGTCATAAATATTGCGCAATACTTTAAAATGAAGTAAATAACCTGAAACGTTTCTAGCATGTCAGGAGTAATACAAAATCAATATGTGTTGGATATCAGTTCAATAACTTTAACCATTTTCGAAATTTGGACGTTTTTCTGTAAAAATCATTGGCGCAACAGAATGGATCTAGAAACTTAAAAATTTATATTTAGATTCCTTTTGCATAATAATTTAGTAGAAACAGTATTCTGGATCTCACAAATTAAAATTTTAGTTGAAATTCATGATTTTCTGGATTTTATCTTAAAAATTAAGGAAGCAAGATAGATTAAGTAGGCGAATAAATAAAGCTAGGATGTTTAAATTTAAGTAGAAGGGAGATCCGCTATAATCATAAAGATGTGAGAAGTTTCAACTGAATAATTATAAAACTATAGCTATAGCGTATCTCCAAAGGGCAAGTTCAGAGTTCGTCTACTATGTGTAGTGTAATTAAATTAATTCTCTCGCCCAAAATATTTGACTTAGCCACGTCAGACTTTTATTATGATTACTTACTTGTGTGCTGATTGCACAATTAAAGTGAAAGCTTCATCGGCCATCAGCAAAGAAAGCAATGATTTTTTCAATAGCTTAAAGTGATGCATTACTAGCCCAGCGGCTAGTCGGGAGAGCAGATTTGATCAGGCGTTCCCTTAGCTGTCCGAACCGCGGCTTTATATGTAAGAACGCTGCGTGAGAGAAGGAAGTCCCCAGTTCTCTCCAGACACTGATTAGCGCACCACCTGTGCCGGGAGTTGCGTCGCGTCGGTATCGTTGATATAAACAGCCTCGGATGCAGTAATAAGTTACTCGGGATACGCGTAACCATTAAATCGTTTTCGAGTGAAGTGTTAATTTTGGGATGACGTTAATGATCTATCTTTAGTTTGCGTATGTCGTATTTTCACGTGCCGCCGCAGGACAGACATTGTACCATTATTAGCGTGGCGTTTGATGAACATTATCATCAAATTATGGCGAGCATTCACTTAAACATTTAATTTGAACAGTTATAGTGGCATCAGCGCATTAGACTCTGAACTGCTCTGGTAGTTGGATTGTGTGGATTCTTTTTGGTCTGTGACTTTCAGAATATAGTGAACATTTTAGAGAGAATGGTTTTTGATTATGAATCCCAGACAATCTCCTAATTCCTCAGAGCTATAAGCTGTAGCTATAAATGTATTTCTCAGATGAAGTGGGCACTAGGAATTCTAATTACAGGCTTCACGTTTTGCTAATCACTTTCTGGTTGCCAATATTGTAGTTAGAGAGCCAGTGTTGAGAATAGCAAACAGCATAAATACAAAACATTTATTCTATTACTCCACCCACCGCCCCAAAAAAGGTGTCGTCACTTCACTCACTACAGATATATATAAAAAATAGTTCCTTTCTAGCTTAAAAAGAAGTTCTTAGAGAAAATAATGCTCTCAATAACTGATTATGGTGATGCCATCCTCATAGGAAATGTCATGCGCGCTGGAACTGGAGGTGAATGCTTGTGTATGATACATATGTGACGTGCGCTTTTTCGACCACACCACACCAACCCACGATCAATTATCACGTATACGTGCCGATAAACGTATAGACTGTCACACTATGTATGTCTGCTCTATCGTTTTCTCAGTCATTGCACTACCTCGTACTTGTCTTCAAATTTTATTCTACTATCTGAACAGCACAACAGAAACACTTGTACTCAGAAAAGTAAAATTATCTCTGTAGCATCTCATGGCATTTCCATATTTTCGAAATCATTTGATTTATCATGAACCTAACTTTGGAACAATCTTCCGCAAAATATCAGAGAAATTATATTCCTTCCAAACTTCAAATGACAGCTAATGGTCCACCATCTGTAGGGATAGCTTTCTCTCCAACAGTCCTAGCTGTTCGTCCTCATCAATCACCTTCCTCCACAACTTTTCCTTACCCCTTGTCGGCGGAGTACTCTGTTTATACCCCGTTCTTTCATAACAGCCACTGTCACTCTCAACCTCTTGCGCTATCCATTTCACTTCTGATAGTGCTAAACATGGCTTCAAATGTGCTAAGCTTTTCTGTATCATGCTGAATGCACTTTGCTGTTATTATTATCATTATTATTGTTATACTATCAACTCTTATTATTTGTAAACTGCCCATTCATTGAAAAAAAACTTTGCAAGACTCACTCGAGTGTTACGGAAATGCTTCAGGAACTCGGGTGGGAGTCTCTAGAGGAATGGAGGCGTTCTTTTCTTGAATCGCTACTGGGGAAATTTAGAGAACCAGCATTTGAGGCTGACTGCAGTACAATTTTACTGCCGCCGACTTTCATTTCGCGGAAAGACCACAAAGATAAGATAAGAAAGATTAGGGCTCCTACAGAGGCATATAGGCAGTCATTTTTCCCTCGTTCTGTTTGGGAGTGGAGCAGGGAGAGAAGATGTCAGTTATGGTACGAGGAACCCTCCGCCACGCCCTGTATGGTGGATTGCGGGGTATGTATGTAGATGTAGATATAGATGAAGATCATACAGCCAGATAGATTACATGGTAAACGGATAAAGCTACGGAAACGGACTATGAAAATTGGAACACGGAACATTAGAGGACTAATAAATAAAGAATGGGGAATAATTAGAGAAATAGAAAACACAACATTATTTTGCTCTCGGAAACAAAAAAAAAAAAAAAAAAAAAAAAAGGGGAACGCCACAGAAAATAAAGTATCCTATTTATATATAAGTATATGGATGGGTGCAAAAACATCCGAGGGCAAAGCGAGGAGCGGTAATATTCATATAGAAAAAAATTACAGAAACGTATCACAAGTTGGGAACCCATTGATGAAAATGTGATTAAAGTAAACATAAATCTGTATGGACACAAAACTGCTATGATAGGAGTCTATGCAGTAAGTGAGGATGAACTGGATCCTACCAAAGAAACATCCATCAATAAATTAAATGACTTAGTAGAAGGGATAGGAAATACGGGAGAAATAATAATTCCTGGTGATTTCAATAGTCGAACAGGGTGAAAAGTAGGAAAGAAATCAGTAGGGCCACATGAAGAATGTATAGTAAATGATAATGGGCTGAGATTAATTAATATATGTGAACAAAAATCACTAAAAATTTTGAATGGTTTCTATCCCAAAAAAAATTCATGAATATACATGGCATCTGGAAACACTTCACTTCAAATAAATAATTGACTACATAATAATTCGGCAAAAAACAGTTTTAAAACCACGAGACGTCAGAGCACACAAATGAGTAACAATCATCTGGTTAACTGTAAAATTGTGTTTCGATATGTAGGTATAAGATGTAAAGAAGAAATTATTAATGAGGAGGAAGATTTAAAAACTGAAAAAAAAAATCCGAAAATATAATTTACATATCTGAGAAAATGAATGTACGTTGTATCTGTTCAAAAAAAGGTTAGATGAAAAGTTAACTGAAACAGAATTTGACAGTATAGATTTACAATATAAATATATCGTTAATGCTTTACATGCCCTGAGCAAAATATTAAGTATGAGGAAAAAATCTTTATAGTACTTTCCTGCAGAAATAGAGAAAGAGGTACAAATAGAGATAGAAAAATATTTAAAATGGCTCAAGATACAAAGTATCCAAGAGGATACGATAGAATTAACAGCACAAAATGCAAAAAGTAGTAAAACGATGATAGAAGCAAAAAATATGAATTGGGAAAATACCTGTAATAAAATGGATGATCTAATTGGAAGTAAGAGAGGCTCAGATGCATGGAAGATATTGAAAACATTGGGAAAAGACTGTAAAGAAACTCAACAAATTAACTACGTTAGTATCCAGAATTGGGAAAAATACTTCAAAGAATTATTCACTGATAACAGACGAGGATTTCTGGATACAGTTAATAACGATATAGAAGAAACCGAAAGTAATGGCCGCATTTCACTGGACATAGAAGTAGTAGGAAAAATCAACTGAAACTTTAAAAAAAGGAAGCGCTATTACAACTGGAAAAGTACCAACCGAACTGGTCAAATATAGTACATATAAATTACATGTGTGGTGTCACCGCCAGACACCACACTTGCTAGGTGGTAGCTTAAATCGGCCGCGGTCCATTTAGTACATGTCGGACCCGCGTGTCGCCACTGTGTGATCGCAGACCTAGCGCCACCACAAGGCAGGTCTGGAGATACGGACGAGCACTCGCCCCAGTTGTACGACGACATTGCTAGCGACAATACGGACGAAGCTTTCCTCTCATTTGCCGAGAGACAGTTAGAATAGCCTTCTGCTAAGTCCATGGCTACGACCTAGCAAGGCGCCATTAGCCTTACCTAGTTTAAGAGTTATCGTATAAATGTCTCAAGAAGAACGTTGTAAACCAACAAAGATTAAAAGTTAAGTATATTCCAAAGCTACGTATTTTCTTTATAGCAGTCATAACGTATCCTGTTCCAGAATTGACGCCAGTCGGCGTGTGTGTACGCGTGCCTTTCTTTCGGCTCCCTTCCCAGTGTGGCGTAGCAAGCTTGTTACGCCACAACAACATGAACTTTTGAAAAACCTTGTTGAAAAACGCTTAAACGGCGAGACCATACCAGAGACTGGGAAGTAGGATATATATCAGCAAGAACGGAAGAAAACGTGAGTGCGAGAGCTACAGAGGAATAACTGTAACTAATGTATTTAGCAGACTTTATGGAAGGATTATCAAACACTTTTTTGAAAACAGAACTTGAGGAAATAGAGGCCAAGAAACAGGCTGCTTTAAAAGCAGCGAGACCAACTAGAGATCATGCTACCAACAAATAAGTCTAAAGAAAAGAGTTAGAAATGAACGCCTTCGTTTTGTATTTGTAGACATAGAAAAAGCGTATAATAATATACCCATTTGTAGCTTGTGGAAAGCTTTAAAAGCGTTTAATATAAGTTCCATCATAATTAAAGCAATTAGAAACCTCTACGAAAACTCTATAACGAGAATAAAAGTACAAAATTATCTCTCACCTAGCTTTAATGTTACTAAAGAATTACGTCAAGGATGCATTCTGTCCCCAACACTTTACAAAATATATACATTATTAGCATTGAAATACTGTAAACGAAAATTTAAAAACATGAGGATCCCTGTAAATGATATTACGATATATTCATTACAATTTACTGTAGACCAACTAATTTTGGCACAAAGTAAAGAAGACAGAGTACATTACAAGGAAATTAATAGAGGGTTATAAAAATGGAGAATTTAGGTCAGCCGGAATAAAACAAAATATATGGTAATAGGAGACACATATCAAGATTTGACACTGGAAGAAGGGAGGGGAACTATTAAACACACTGAAGAATACAAATATCGATATGAAGTAATCAGGTAGAAAACAGACATCACAAATTCAATTTCAAATTGTATAGAAGAAAAACAACTGTTATGGTATCGACGTACAAAAAGGATATGAAAAGAGACTTTATCACAGAAAATTATGGAATGGGAGCCACCAGGAAGAAATAAAGGAAGGAGACCGCCAACCACGTGGATTCAAGGAATTCAGACCTCTGTTAGAAGAAGAAATAATGAAGAAAATTTACGGAGGATGAAAATCAAATTTGATGTGTAATCTCGCGGTACCAGAAAATGTGAGATGTTACATTATGAAATCGGTAACAAATAACTATTGGTATAGTTTTATAATATCTTTGGTATGTGTTGCTCCTGGTCAGAGGTAAGAGAGTGAGTTAAGGCCCCAATCTGGTCATGCTAATTATGCAATAAGTAAATAAATATACTCAAACTGAACTCCCCATCTACATCCCACTCACTACGGTTAATTTTAACAGCTATGGCCTGAATTGCCTGTTAAAATGTGCGCTATTGAAATACATCATGAACCCTCCACTCCACACCTGTGGCTTCTGCTGAATGCAGAAGCATGCCAGTTGTGTAAGAGCTGGGAAACAGGTGCACAAGTTTTTCAAAAATTTAATCAACCGACAGGATGTGTTAACATGACTACAAGAAACCCGCGGACTAGATTATTCAAGCTCCCACCGACAGTAAAAAAAGTAATAGCATAGATGGCAGCAATCCAGGAAGAACTCAAATACACTGATGCAGTGTTAGGATATAATATGCTGATAACACTGGACTTTTCACCGCCATATCCATGTGAAAACCAACTGTCTTTAAGCCTAATAATGATTACTGCTAGTACTATTCTTGCTGTCGGTGGGAGCATTTCTTGCAGCCATGTTAACAGATCATGTCAGTTGATTAAATTTTTGAGAAACTTGTGAACCTGTTCCCAAGCTCTTATGCAACTGGCACTCTTCTGCATTCACCCGTGTCTGAAGTGATAACAGTGCACCACGCCAGTCACATCGGTGATCACCAGCAACGATTCGCTGTCAACGTATGAGCGAACGCTGTCCAACATCACCAAAGTCTTTTATTTCGGCAGAACTGCTGGATGTCTGCAACTTGCTGCCAAGTGGTTAAATCTCACATTAAGTCCCTATTTGCTGTCTCCCAGTTCGACTGGTCCACGTTACCTGTTGTTCTTGCGAGATGTGCTGCCACAGTTCTTACAGACTATGCCCCTTGTGGTTTGCCAAAGGACGTGGTACAACACGACGGTGCATCAGCCCACTTCGATGTTAATGTCCGCGAGCGCCTGAACCGTAGCCCCATCGTTGGATTGGAATGTCCTGTGGCAAGGCCAATGCGATTGTTGGATCTCTACGACAAGAAGTTGGTGTACGAAACCCCCCTAGAAAGTCTGAACTCCATGCACCGTTGTTATTCATGAACTGAGACCGGTGATCGTCGCTTTGAACAATTACTATGACTATGTTGTTGTAATGCAGTGTACGCTGTGTAGATCCATAACACAATAAATATGCATTTCCTACCATTGGTTGGGAAGGAAAACATAGGTACAAAGAAAGTAGCTGCGAAGAAACCGTGGGTAACAGAAGAAATACTTCAGTTGATTGATGAAAGGAGGAAGTACAAACGTGTTCCGGAAAAATCAGGAATACAGAAATACAAGTCACTGAGGAATGAAATAAATAGGAAGTGCAGGGAAGCTAACACTAAATGGCTGCAGGAAAAATGTGAAGACATCGAGAAAGATATGATTGTCGGAAGGACAGTCTCAGCATACAGGAAAGTCAAAACAACCTTTGGTGACATTAAAAGCAACGGTGGTAACATTAAGAGTGCAACGGGAATTCCACTGTTAAATGCAGAGGAGAGAGCAGATAGGTGGCAAGAATACATTGAAAGCCTCTATGAGGGTGAAGATTTGTCTGATGTGATAGAAGAAGAAACAGGAGTCGATTTAGAAGAGATAGGGGATCCAATATTACAATCGGAATTTAAAAGAGCTCTGGAGGACTTACGGTCAAATAAGGCAGAAGGGATAGATAACATTCCATCAGAATTTCTAAAATCATTGGGGGAAGTGGCAACAAAACGACTATTCACATTGACGATCAGTTTGGCTTTAGGAAAAGTAAAGGGACGAGAGAGGCAATTCTGACGTTACGGCTTATAATGGAAGCAAGGCTAAAGAAAAATCGAGACACTTTCATAGGATTTGTCGACCTGGAAAAAGCGTTTGACAATATAAAATGGTGCAAGCTGTTCGAGATTCTGAAAAAAAGTAGGGGTAAGCTATAGTGAGATACGGGTCATATACAATATGTACAACAACCAAGAGGGAATAATAAGAGTGGACGATCAAGAATGAAGTGCTCGCATGAAGAAGGGTGTAAGACAAGGCTGTAGCCTTTCGCCCCTACTCTTCAATCTCTACATCGAGGAAGCAATGATGGAAATAAAAGAAAGGTTCAGGAGTGGAATTAAAATACAAGGTGAAAGGATATCAATGATACGATTCGCTGATGACATTGCTATCCTGAGTGAAAGTGAAGAAGAATTAAATGATCTGCTGAACGGAATGAACAGTCTAATGAGTACACAGTATGGTTTGAGAGTAAATCGGAGAAAGACGAAGGTAATGAGAAGTAGTAGAAATGAGAACAGCGAGAAACTTAACATCAGGATTGATGGTCACGAAGTCAATGAAGTTAAGGAATTCTGCTATCTAGGCAGTAAAATAACCAGTGACGGACGGAGCAAGGAGGACATCAAAAGCAGACTCGCTATGGCAAAAAAGGCATTTCTGGCCAAGAGAAGTCTACTAATATCAAATACCGGCCTTCATTTGAGGAATAAATTTCTGAGGATGTACGTCTGGAGTACAGCATTGTATGGTAGTGAAACATGGACTGTGGGAAAACCGGAACAGAAGAGAATCGAAGCATTTGAGATGTGGTGCTATAGACGAATGTTGAAAATTAGGTGGACTGATAAGGTAAGGAATGAGGAGGTTCTACGCAGAATCGGAGAGGAAAGGAATATGTGGAAAACACTGATAAGGAGAAGGGACAGGATGATAGGACATCTGCTAAGACATGAGGGAATGACTTCCATGGTACTAGAGGGAGCTGTAGAGGGCAAAAACTGTAGAGGAAGACAGAGATTGTAATACGTCAAGCAAATAACTGAGGACGTAAGTTGCAAGTGCTACTCTGAGATGAAGAGGTTAGCACAGGAAAGGAATTCGTGGCGGGCCGCATCAAACCAGTCCGTAGACTGAAGGAAAAAAAAGAAAAAAAACATTGGTTTCATATCCCAATATAATCGGTTGTGGATCCACTATCACCTGTTGTAATATTACCCAAAGGGTGTGAGACGCCCTGCATATTTCACAATGTGTGCTAGAAAAGCAAAGATCGTCTCTGGAAGTAAACTTACTGGTTGATAGGCATGGTATCTTCTGACGTGGTGAGCTGTTGTCTTTCTCGAACCTGTGTGCTGACCTTTTGGCCAGCTAAAAGGTGATCTATGGTACTGATCTCCTCATCCGATGAAAAAAAGGGGGACCAACAGTTCTGACGAAGACCCAGAAGACCAGAAGAACGATGTAGCTTGATGTTCGTTACAGATAAAAATTTTTACAGAACTGAAAGAAGCTATAAATGACAGGATATGGTCCTATAACAGACCAGGACTTCGACATTTCGAGTTTCTGTGTCTGAACGTCATTTATCAATCGTCACTAATTTTGTACTTACGATTAATAATTAAAAAATTTAGGCGTCGCAACAGTGTATTTACGAAGTGGAGCTCTGCATTTCGTAAAATAAAGTGAACTGTTGAACAATGTTATACGATTTGTTCTCTGAATATATAGCTGTGGAATCATAGTGTGTGTGATCAACAGATAGTATCTGCAGCAACAACTATGAAAACGGGTGAATGAATACTAGGGATCTATGATATTCTTCAGTGGAATGAGGAATGCTAGCATTTTACTTTAGAAAATCTAAATTTGTGAATATACAGCGTGTTAGGAGTATAAGTGCAGACGTTTCAATTTACGATTGGAGATGGTGTACTGAACAGCATTAATTCATTAATTACTTCATTTTTAGACTAATAACTGTAGATATTAGTAACAGAATGTTTTTAGAGGATGTTAAATTACACAGGGTTTAACCAGTACTTGGCCAGAATAATTTCCAAAACATATTTTCAAAAGAATCTTGTGAAATGAATTACAGGCTGGCGAAAAATAAATTGCTTTAAAAAGAAAAAAAAAGAAAAGATTTCTAATTTTAACCACGAACCAAGATGTAAAATATATTTCTTTTTAAAAACAACTGAAAATATAATAGTGAACCAATGACACCCAAAATGAGTAATTAGAATGCTTAATGGACCTCGACCAAAATTAAGTAGTGGAGACTTCAACATAGGATTGTACAGCCAACCGGTTGCACATAATTGGTAGGTACATTGAGCTAGGTTTCGGCACCTACTAGGGGTGTCTTCATCAGAATGAAGTTTTTCTAAATCGTAAAATTACATAGGTAAGAAGCAATGGTCAGAATTTGAAGCAGTCTGAGTCTGATGATGTTCCTAGCTGAGCACACGTGGCAAAGGCTAGAACGTTTTATTTTACTTTTGATTTGAGCGTGATTCGGACCATTGCTTTTTAGCAATGAAATTTTACGATTTTGCAAAGTTTCATTCTTGTAAAGACACAGCTAGTAGGTGTCGAGACCTTGATCAATGTGCCTACCAGTATTCGCAACTGGTTGGCTGTATAATCCTATGTTGAAACTAGCATAGGGTTGCTGAATAACAGCCATGTTCAAAACTGTAAATACAGAAGAGATTTATGAACAGTCTGCAACATAGCGTAGTGCTCGCAGTATACTCCAAACGCTCCCAGGTACTATCAAGGAACTAAACAAACTTAATCACTAGCGTACATTAATAGCGTCTGCGCACTAAACTGTAAGGCTCACTGTTCATTGGCTTTCGTTCATACTTCTTTTCATGCAACGAAAATCTGCAAGAATACGGCGGATTCCAGCCCACTTAGCAAATGGCACATGCTGCACTTCTTGCACCTATCGTCCTTTAGATAATCCCGACTGCACATTCAACAGTGCATAAACGGATTGTAATCTCGACTGGAAACTACACTACTGGCCATTAAAATTGCTACACCAAGAAGAAATGCCGATGATAAACGGGTATGAATTGGACAAATATATTGTACTAAAAATTGACATGTGATAACATTTTCAAGCAATTAAGGTGCATAGATTCTGAGAAATCAATACGCAGAACAACCACCTCTGGCTGTAGTAACGGCCTTGATACGCCTGGGCATTGTTGGATGGCGCGTACAGGTACAGCTGCCCATTCAGCTTCAACACGATACCACAGTTCATCAAGAGTAGTGAATGGCGTATTGTGACGAGCCAGTTGCTCGGTCACCATTGACCAGAAGTTTTCAATCGGTGAGAGATCTGGAGAATGTGCTGGCCAGGGCAGTAGTCGAACATTTTCTGTGTCCAGAAACGCCCGTACAGGACCTGCAACATGCGGTCGTGCATTATCCTGCTGAAATGTAGGGTTTCGTAGGGATCGAATGAAGGGTAGAGCCACGAGTCGTAACACATCTGAAATGTAACGTCCACTGTTCAAAGTGCCGTCAATGCAAACAAGAGGTGACCGAGACGTGTAACTAATGGCACCCGATAGCATCACGCCCGGTGATACGCCAGTAGGGCGATGACGAATACACGCTTCCAATGTGCGTTCACCGCGATGTCGTCAAACACGGATGCGACCATCATGATGCTGTAAACAGAACGTGGATTCATACGAAAAAATGACGTTTTGCGATTCGTGCACCCAGGTTCGTCGTTGAGTACACCATCGCAGGCGCTCCTGTCTGTGATGCTGCGTCAACGGTAACAGGAGCAATGGTGTCCGAGCTGATAGTCCATGCTGCTGCAAACGTCGTCGAACTGTTCGTGCAGATGGTTGTTGTCTTGAAAACGTCCCCATATGTTGACTCAGGGATGGAGACGTGGCTGCACGATCCGTTACAGCCATGCGGATAAGATGCCTGTCATCTCGACTGCTAGTGATACGAGGCCGTTGGGATCCAGCACGGCGTTCCGTATTACCCTCCTGAACCCACAGATTCCATATTCTGCTACCAGTCATTAGATCTCGACCAACGCGAGCAGCAATGTCGCGATACGATAAACCGCAATCGCGATAGGCTGCAATTCGATCTTTACCAAAGTCGGAAACGTGATGGTACGCATTTCTCCTCCTGACACGAGGCATCACAACAACGTTTCACCAGGCAACGCCGGTGAACTGCTGTTTGTGTATGAAAAATCGGTTGGAAACGTTCCTCATGTCAGCACGTTGTAGGTGTCGCCACGGGCGCCAGCCTTGTGTGAATACTCTGAAAGCTAATCATTTGCATATCACAGCATGTTCTTTCTGTCGGTTAAATTTCGCGTCTGTAGCATGTCATCTTCGTGGTGTAGCAATTTTAATGGCCAGTAGTGTAGCTGGAGCACCCGGTGTAACACTTTCACAGCAATGCTCGGCTTGACTCAGGAGTAACTTGGAACTCCACTTTACTTTCAGGCGACGCTTGAAACTTATACCATAAATATGTCACCGAGCTTCCGTCCAAGGTAACACTGTGCCGATCACGCGTCATCGACTCCACAGACGCTGTCCAACAACACTCACTGACACTTTCATCCGCTGGAGGTTAGGAGACCATGAGCCGACCTGTGTACGGGATTTTGTAGGCTCATAGCCCGACTCCGCTGCCGCCTACCAAGACCCGACGACAGCGTTGCCTAGAGACGCTGTAAGAGGTCCATGATTAGGGAATTTGTTGTTAGCGCAATCGAGCAGATGTAATTTCGATGGATTGTTCACGCGCTGCCTGCGATATGTAAGCTATAAGAAAATCTCAGACCAAAGAGCAGTGTTGTATGCAGTAGGAACTGTGTGGTAGTTGGAGTAAGTAGTTGCTAGCGAGCAGTCTGGAGTGTGAAGTTGGCTGGGCCGGTCGTGGTGGAGCGATGACGGAGCCTGAGCGCTGTAGTTAAGGTAAAAGCAGTCTCGCGCATGTGTAGTATTGTTATATCAAGTCCCATGTAAATGTTTTAAAAAAATCTCTTAATAATAATCATTCCCATAAAAAGTAACTTTTGACAATCATTCATTTTAATTTAAAGAATTTACTAATTTCTCCAATCATTGGTCATCCCGATTATTGAAAAGAAAAATCAGTTGTTTCTTTTTATACACGACAAATCTATCTGCCAGCATTGCACTGAGCTGCGCCAGAAAAATTTCTTATAGGAGCAGATATATATATATGCGTTATCCGGCGACTTCATTGAGGTAAAATTTTTCAGTTTATTCAGAATGATCTTTCAGGGCCATGACGCAGCCTGCTCGAGTGCGCTAACAACAAATTCCTTAATCAAGGACCTCTTACAACGCGACTTGGATACCTTTGACTAACGACAGCGGACGGACGCAGACTGACCATACACGCCTCCGGCTGGATCCTAAGAACTTCCACCGATGGTAACTACAACGGCAGAAGACAACGTACGGCTTAAAATCAATAGCAAAAAATCGCAAAAGACCACCACACTTATATTTTCACGGAAAGGAATGGATTTTTAGGCTTTAGTTAAACCTCGCTAGGTCCGCTTCGTTTATTGGACACAACCACCAGCCAGCTACTGGAGCTAAGAGGTGATATGCGGCCTGGCACCTAAAGTGCGCTTACACGCTCAGAAAAACGCAACAAATGCCTCCAAAATTCCACGCTAGCCGGTATTTTAATTCAGCATCCACTATGAACCAAGACATAAAGGAATAACAGACACTGGAGAAAACTGAAAATTTGTGCCAGATGGGGATTCGAACCCACGTCTCCTTACTAGGCGGATGCACCGACCACTGCGCCATACGCACACAGTGGTCATCCTAAATTCTCAGTTTATCCACACACTACTAAAGTAGCGTTCCTTACCCATAGTGCTCACTACTCACGGCATTTCGCTGATTCCCGCAAGAGTTCGACCCTGGTGTGCACCTGCGTAGGTGTCCTGACCTTAATTATACACATGTGGTGTTCGTACTTTCGGACATGCCTGTAATTCCTTTATGTCTTAGTTCATAGTGGCTGCAAGATCAAAATGCTTTCTGTTCTTTGGGACATCCGAAAAAACAGGCAGCACATATATGTAATTGACGTCGGGAGGCCAATGATGTCTTCAGTACGGATGCAGAGAAGGCTGTAACTCCTACGGGAATCGACGAAATGCCACGAGGAATGAGGGTAATGGGCAACGGTCATTACATTATAGTTTGTGGATAAGTTGAGGATTTAGGTGTGACGGGAGGAGTGTTAGGGTAGTCCGTGCAGTTGCGATAACCACTGTATCCAAATGACGCAGTGGTCAGCGCATCGGTCTTCTAAGCAGTTGGAATACCGGTCCGGCGCAACTTTTCAGCTTTCCCCATTGAATTAAATCAATGCCCACTTGCAGCCAATGTCTGAATTCATCTGTATATTACGAGTCGCTGGGCCGCGTTATATTCCTCTTCTTCACTGCTCTAAGTTCCATCTCCCTGCTGGGATCTTCTTCAGGAAAATGTTCCCATCAACGGGATAGCGTACCTGGATATTTTACGACAATTTTTGAAACCACAGATCGATGATAATGACCAAGAACGAAATGTTTACTTCATGCAAGATGGTGCACCACCGTGCTATCTGTCTGACGGTCGGGATGTTCACAGCGACCGCGTTCCACGTCAGTGAATTGGCCCTGATGCGAGAATTGCATGGTCCCCCCCCCCCCCCCCCCCCCACACACACGTTCCCCAGACCTCACACCACCCGATTTTTTTTTTTTTTTTTTTTGGAGATTCGTCAAGGATATCGTGTTTGTACCTCCTGTGCCAGGTTCTCTACCCGAACTTAGGGCAAGAATTTACTCCGCCACTCAGCAAGCTACGCCTACAATGCTACAGCGAGTTTGGGAAGAAATTGATTTCCGATGGGATGTATGTAGGATAACCAACGGAAGCCACATGCAACATTCTTAGTTTAAGGTAAAAAACTTGATGCATTGCCCTACAAAATAACACTAAACCCAAAAGTCTTTTTGAAACACTCTATACGTTTGTAACTTCGCGGAAGTTCTCCTACGTACCTTACGACACTAACACTCCTAGAGAAAAGAATAATGCTGAGAAATTTCGTACCTACAGCCTAGGAGATTGTGTGCCACCACTGTCCTCACGTCTCCAGACACATCTTCGGCTGGTCACCGGGGCTCAGTACAAAGTGGGACTCATCACGGAAGACATTTCTAGTCCAGTCAATGAGATTCCAGATCGAAGGCCTGTCTGGAGACACCCTGGAGAGTGGTAGGATACCACCAGCCTGACTGTCACCCGCCGTACAGCCCAACGACCAGGTTGGTTGTTTGATTTGAGCTGAGGGACCAAACAGCGAGGTCATTGGTCACATCGGAACGGGAAAGCATTGGTTCCAATGGTTCAAATGGCTCTAAGCACTGCGGGACTTAACATATTGAGGTCATCAGTCCCCTAGACTTAGAACTACTTAAACCTAACTAACCTAAGGACGTCACACACATCCATGCAGGAGGCAGGATTCGAACCTGCAACCGTAGCAGCAGTGCGGTTCCGTGCTGAAGCGCCTACAACCGCTCGGCCACAGCGGCCGGCGAAAGGATTGGGAAGAACTCGGCTGTGCCCGTTCAAAGGACCCATCCGGGTATTTGCTTGAAGCAGTTTAGGGAAATAACAGAAAAACCTAGATCATGGTAGCCGGACTCGTGTTTTAACCGTTGTTAACAACTGCACCACCTCGCTCGGACGACTACCAGGAGTGATGGTATGGGGTGCCAATTCTTTTCATGGTAGGATCATCCGCGGCACTCTTACAGCACAGCATTACGTCAACGATACTCTACGCCCCGTTTGGTTGTCCTTCATGGCAAGCCATTTTGCGCTTACATTTCAGCAAGATAACGCTCTCTCGCACAGGGAGAGAATTCCTAATTCTTGTGTTTGTGCTTACCAAACCTTCCTTGTCCAATAAGGGATCGGATCTCTTCCCAATTGAGGACGTTAGGAGTATAATGAGTAGGGCTATCCAAAACGCTCGAAATTTTGACGATCTAACACGCCAATCGGACATCCATTAACTCTGTCGGTCTGTCAAACCGAATAAGAGCTTGCGTAGAGGCAGGAGGTGGACCAACACGTTACTGGCTTGCTCAAATTGTGAAGCTCTTCCTCTTGAATAAATCATTCGGTTTTTCCTAAAATTGTAATCACGTGTTTGTCTGTACATGCACATCAGATCTACCGATTTCTGTCCCAATCAGATAATTAATTCTTGGTGCGTCGTTTTTATTTCTTTTTCTCTTTTTTGTTTTGTTTTAGAGTGTACATAAGTAGAAGTTATCCTAATCACAGTTGAGACGTCATATGGTAGAAATGAAGTGACCTGCCAAGTAACAGTGCATTTACATCTGGATATTCTATCTGCAAATCACAACTGCCTGGCAGATGGTTCATCGAACCATCTTCAAAACAATTCTCTATTATTCCAATCTCGAATGGCACGCGTAAAAAACTAACACCTATATCTTTCTGTGTGAGCTCTGATTTCCGTTATTTTAATATGATGATCATTTATCCCTATGTAGGTGGGCGTCAACAAAATATCTTCGCACGCGGATGAGAAAGTCGGTGACTGAAATTTCGTGAGAAGATACCACCGCAGCGATAAACAAATCCTGTATCATGCCGTGACACTCTCTCCCATATTTCTCGATAATACGAAATGTGCGGCTCTCCTTTGAGCTTTCTCGATGTTTTCCGTTAATCCTGTCAGGTAAGACTTTCGTACCACGCACTATTGCTCTAAAAGAGGACGGACAAGCAGTTTCATTAGTAGATCCTTTCTGCTAATAAAACGCAGTCTTTGGTTCGCCTTATCCATAACCTTTTGTATGTGTTCTTTTCAATTTAAGTTGTTCTTAATTGTAATTCGAGGTATTTAGTTGTCTGTACGGCCTTTGTATTTGACTGGTTTATTGTGTAACCGAAGTTTAACAGATTCCTTTTGGCTCTCCTGTGAAGGATTTCGCACTTTTCATTATTTAGAGTCTATTGCCAATTTTCGCACCATACAGATTTCTTTTATAAATCGTTTTGTAATTTGTTTTGATCTTCTGATGACATTACTAGACGATAACGTCATCGTCAGCTGCAAACAACCTAAGACATCTCCTCAGATTGCCTCCTAAATCGTTTATATAGATAAGAAGCAGCAGAGATCCTATAACACTACCTTGGGGAACGCCAGAAATCACTTCTGTAAACAACACCTTCAAAAAATGAGAGTAACAGCTGCAAGACTCTTACATGTAAATTAAAGGTAGAAGGTCCATGCACATGAGTGCGATCCATGCAAATGATGAACTGATGTAAATATATCTATGAAATATAGCATGACCTAGAATACTCACCAAGACCAACATTATCTAAAAAGTGCATCTAAAAACGCCATCTTATAAGATGTTTCGCGAAAAGTCGAGGAGTTTCCTATTTTTGCGGTCAGTCTGTTCGTTCAAGGTAAGTTCTGTCTAGTTTCTAGGTGCACTGTAAATTTCGTTCTCTTCTAAATACTCAAGCTGTCTCCCTTTCCCGTTTCTATAAGGAATTTCTAAGGGGTTTTAAACGTCATTGAATTTGTGCCTGGTCATCCGAAGATGGCACCCAAAAGAAAATCTACAGTTATCGCCGATGTTAAAGTCTTTTCGAAGTCTAATGGCAGAGCTTCTGCCTGTTTATCCCACATAAAAAATTATTGGATTCTAAACAATTAAGTGCATAAGCCCTTGACTTTTGGGTGGGGTTTGGCATGTTGAATGTTGTTGCGGATCACTGCCCGACATTGGTATGGTGAGTCACTCTGCGTGGAAAATAGCTTAGAACCTACGAGGGGGAGGGGGTGCGGCAACATTGTTCTCTAGACATCGGCTGGACTCCTGGAAGACACTGGATTACTCCGGCCTACGCGCCTACCCCCTCACTGGGACATCCATCTTGTACCAGCAACCGGACACCTCTCTTTACAAAACCCGCGGATGAATAACGCACCCTCTTATTTATGGGCCCTGAATAACAAACGACAGGAGTAATTTTCCCCGAGCCCTGGATCTCTCAATAAAGGAAGACGAGCCAATTTGGAAGTTTCACACAATTAGTGGCGTCCGTGGCCGCTGAGGGTTACATATTTATTGTGAGAACGCCGGGACGCGTAAGTCGTGCCGTAGAGGAAGAGAGAGAGAGAGAGAGAGAGAGAGAGAGAGAGGACATACGCGGGGGAGGGAGAAGGCAGCCGAGTGTCTGGTCAGTGGTCTTCTGCGCTCAGGTTGCGCCCAACAGTGCTTTCTTGAAATAACGAGCCGATTATATATGTGCTCATTGTGCTAGCTGGCGTTTCTTCGGCCATGTGTCTTCGAAATGTATAAACGTCACAACAAATAAATAATGAAATAATAAATTTGTCTCATTATCACACCTGCCCACAGCGAGCCGGCAATTTATGTTATTAAGAGTGCGGTGCCCGCGGCTATCGGTACGTGAGCCGAGTGCCGCGGTACCTCACGGCGCCCTCTGCCGCGTCTGCGGACCGCGGCGCGCCGACGAAATATGGCGCCGACGATGGTATCTGTTTTAATTTTTATGGAGGCGAGCACAGCGCGTGGCGAATTAAGAGGGTCTGTCTTCACGGCTCGTAAATGACCGGCCGGCGACTTCATTAATCGCGGCCGGCCTACGGCGGCCCGTGGGAAAGTTTACGAAAGAGTAATTAGCGTTCCGTTGACAACGAGCTGTTAGACGGAGACGCGGTTCGCTATCCACGAAATTAGCATATACTGTCTGCTGAGTAGGAATGCTTCGAGCGATCGTAATTCCTCGCACGATTCGCGTTTTAAGAATCTCCGTAATATATCACACGATTGTTTGGGTCCCTTGCAAAAAAAAGACGAGGTGCTTGGCATCACGAATTAGTCGCCCATTAATCATTGTCTTTGACGCTGGAGCTGGTATACCGCCGTAAAAATAAAGGCATTGTACGCTCACTGAAAAGTCGCGGCTGTGATTGTATGCCTCGACTACAGATAACCTCCTGCTGCAAGCTTATTATAAAATATGTGAATGGACGTCAAAATATTAGTTACACATCTTATGACACGCCGGTTAGCTTTTTTTTGAATGCTGCACTACGCTTCAAACTGACACAGACACATGACGCTATTTTTCAACATAGTCACCATCTGTCTAGAAACAACTGTCAGAACTAGAATGAAATTTTCACTCTACAGCGGAGTGTGCGCTGATATGAAACTTCCTGGAAGATTAAAACTGTGTGCCGGACCGAGACTCGAACTCGGGACATTTGCCTTTCGCGGCCAAGTGCTCTATCGACTGAGCTACCCAAGCACGACTCACACCCCGTTCCCACAGCTTTGGAAGGTAGGAGACGAGGTACTGGCGGAATTAAAGCTGTGAGGACGGGGTGTGAGTTGTAGTTGTAATGGATCACTACCTGTGTTGTCTCTGATCGATGTCCATGTTCTTCCTTGTCCATCAGCATTACCCTCGTCTGTGTGGCTTTGCTCATATTGTTGGCACCATGTTACTACGGCTGGAAGCGATATGGCATTTGGCCCACAAATGGACAGAAATTCTCGGTGAATCGGTGTGTGTTTAGACCTTTTTCTCTCAAGAATAGCACTCTCCCTCGGACTTACACTTTGAAGTACATTTACGGTGGCACATCATTTCAGTCGCGAACTTTGAGCCGTCTGCTACTCATACCAAAGCAGAACTATGTTTACAGCAAATCCAGAAGATATACTGTCTTCCGACAATGCGCCACACTTGTTGCCCACTAGCAGTAGCGTCGGACGATTGGTGCAACATACATTCTAAAGTCCTTTCGTATATGAGCATAGTTTATTTAGTTATTTTGCAGAGAATTACAGCAAAGCTATAAATTTATTAAACAGAATGCTATTTTTTCTATCACATAGCTGATGCATTTGAGCCAACTGTGTACAAATCAGTTTCAAACAAATTTCGGTAAACTTTAATTAGGGCGCTAGAAACGTTCAAAGTTTTAGGGATGAATCCAACAGTTTCTGGTGTCACTGAGTGTTTGATGATATTGTCTGTTAGATTGTAGAATATATCCTTACACTATCGTATACAAGGCACTTCGGAATGCAGAAAGGAACGAGTTCCGGTGTGGCACATACAAGGTGAACCGGAACTATACCGACAACCTTTCAGAGATTGTTCAGAGATAAGTTTTAAATATTTTTGTGTGAGAAACCTACTGTCTCTGGCGGCTCGCTACAGAGTAATTGTATTTTGTTGGTTCTTGCCCTTCAACCTCTGTTGTTTATTGCGTGTATTCCAGTAGCTTTCTCTACAGTTTTTACCCTCTACAGCTCCCTCTAGTACAATGAAAGTTACTCCTCGGTGTCCCGTCACCCAGTTCCTTCTTCTGGTCGGTGTTTGCCTCACGTTCCTTTTTTCGCCGACTCTGTGGAGAACCTCTTCATTACTGATCTTGTCCAGTGGTCCGTCTTGAGCTTATTGCATTTAATTAAAGAGAATTACATCAGACGCCTTTCGCTTTATTTATAAATCATCTTCCGTGCTTACAGTAACTGATATTAACAGATGCTGCGGAAATGGCCATGCGAACAAATATAATGTCCAACTGACTTTCAACTTTCCTCTGTAGCACCACATCTCAAATGCTTCTATTTCCTTCTGTTGCGGTTTTCTCACTGTCTTTGGATCATTACCACACGCCACACAACGCTATACTCCAAACACACATTTTCATACAGCTTCTTTCTCAAATTAAGATCTACGTTCGATATCAGTAGATTTCTATTGGCCAGGAATTCCCGTCTTGCACGAGATAGTATGCTTTGTATGTCCTCCTTGCTCCGTCCGTCGGTGTTATTTTGTTTCCAAGGTAGCAGAATTCTTTAACTTCGTCTTCATCGTGATCATCAGATTTGATGTTAAGTTTCTCGCTAGTCACATTTCTGGTGCCTCTCGTAGCACATTAGAATGTTGATCCATTCAACAGATCCTGTAATTTTCTTCACTTCCGCGGAGGATAGCAATGACATCAGCGAATCTTGTCACTGATGTCCTTTCACCCCCCAATTTTAATTCCACACTAGAAGATTTCTTTTACTTCCGTCATAGCTTCTTCATTGTACAGACTGAACAATATTGGCGAAAGGGTGCATCCAAGTGTTACAGCTTTATCAATCCGATCGCTTCGCTCTCTATCTTTCATTCTTATTGTTCCCTCTTGGTTCTTGCACGTATTCTTTATTACCCCTCTATCTCTGTAGCTTTCTCCTGGCTTTATCAGGCTTTCTAATGTTTTGAACAATTTCTTATTGCTCAACGTTTTTTTCTAGTTATACAGATCTTTCGAGAGTGTTTTGATCTTTCTTCAGTCCTGCTTCCATTATGAACCGCGACGTCAGGACTGCCTATCTGGTGCCTTTACCTTTCCTAAAACTAAACCGATCGTTATATTAGATTCCTCCGTTTCCTTATCCATTCTTCGGCATGTTATTCTTGTCAGCAGTTAGGATGTATGAGCTATTAAACTGATTGTGCGATAGTTCTCCCACTTATCAGCTCATTCCATATTCGGGATTGTGTGGGTGATATTTTTCCGATATTCTGGTGGTGTGTCGCCAGATTCATATATTCTCACACCGATTTGAGTAGTGGTTTCATTGCCACTTCCCCTTTTTGCCATATTTGATCTCAGGTCTTCCAGAGCTATTTTAAATTTTTACTTTAGTACTGGATCACCTATCTCAGTCCTATAAATCCCATTCCTTCTCCAAACACACCAGAGGATCCCTGGCCGTCACAGAGGCCTTCAATGTCCTTTTTACATCTAACTGCTCCCTCCACTGGGTTTTAAAGTGCCATTCCCATCTCATTCTAAATGTTGCCGCTCTTGCTTTTAATTTCACCGAAGATTGTTTTCATTTTTCTGTCTGCTGATCAGTCTTTCCGGCGATAATTTCCTTTTCTGTTTCTTCACATTTCCCCTGCATCCATTCGCTTCGGCTGTTCTGCTCTTCCTGTTTATTTTATTACTAAATAATTTAAATTTCTGTAGTGCTGCCTTCCTCTGAACATTTTTTTAATTCCTTCTTTCGTCGATCAGTTGATGAAGTGTAAGGGAATCGGCCTTAAGGATTTCGTCTGCTATTCAAGGTTTCGTCGCAGTTTTCTTCTTTGTATCTACGGTTGTATAACCAGCGTCTATGATTGTCCTTTTCAATCTTGTCCATTCCTCCCCTACTGAACTGCCTATTCTGGTATTCCTTATCGCAGTATCCACATCCTTAGCAATTTCAAACAGGGTTCATCTTTCTTCGGTACTTCACTATCCTATACCCTCACTCTAATTCTTCCCGCCGATTCCCTTAAACTCCATCAGCTTTTCATCGTTACAAAATGGCAGTCTGAGGCGATATCTGCTCTTGGGTGCGCCTTAAAATCCAATAAGTGATTTCGGAATCTTTGTCTGACATGATGTAATCCAGCTGGTATCTTTCCGTGCCTCCGGAACTCTTCTAAGTGTACATTCTTCTCTTGTGACTCTTGAGCAGAGTATTCGATACTAATATTCAAAGTTTATTGCAGAATTCTGTTAGTCATTTTCTTCTCTCATTCCTACTGCCAAGTCCATATTCTCCCGTAGCCTTTTCTTCTACAACTTCCCCTACAATTGCATTCAAATACCCCATGGTTATTAGATTTTCATCTCCACACAAGCACTGAATTACCCATTCAATATCTTCATATAATTTCTCTATTTCTTCATCTACTGCTTGCAACGTCGTCATGTATACCTGAACTGTTGTTGCCATATATTTGCTGACGATTTCAATGAAACAAACCCTATCACCGAACATCATAGCAACTCACTTGCTATCCTCCCTTCCTATTGATAAGGAATACTAAAAATTAAACTAAACTCCGCCCGAACAGGCCATGAAGGCCCAACGGTACCGACCTGCCGCCATTTCATCCTCAGCCCAAAGGCGTCACTGGATGCAGATATGGAGGAGCATGTGGTCAGCACACCGCCCTCCCGGCCGTATGTCACTTTACGAGACCGGAGCCGCTACTTTTCAATCTAGCAGCTTCTCAGTTTGCCTCACAAGAGGTGCACCCCCCTTGCCACCTCTCCCTTGGCAGTCCCCTCCCGGAGAACGAAATGGGGGACTATCCCGGCGTCACTGGATAGAACGTGACACGTTATCAACTGCAGGCCACATATAATGTCAATTCACAATATGTACCTTACATGCAGTCTGTACCATTTCCTTCTCCATTCTCATGCCACTGATTATTGCTGATTCATCTGCCTTACAGGGCAGATTTCCACCACAAGGGTAACACACAGTGCTCTGAACATCTATCCGCTCCTCCTTCCTCTTTCACTAGGCCCTTGGGACAATGGAGGTGACTTATGATGCCGGAAGTCTTAGGCTGCCATTGCTGCCTTTCAGACATCTTAAGTAACTCGTTGTGGTAGAAAAGGACCTTCTTCACGAAAACTTACAAAGAATTTCTTCATGTAAATGAATAAAATAACATCTTCACAAGAAAAATGTAAAGAAATGTCCTCTTGGAAAACTAATAAGCGTCATCATGGGAAGCAAAAACATAATGAGAAATTACTCTGAAAGATAAAACAAGAGAGAAATTTCGCCTAAAACAACAATAGTCACTCCTCTTGAAGAAACAAGAACTTTTATTTAGAGAAAACAATAAGTCTCTCCACAAGAACAAGAAAAAAGCCTTTGTATAAAACTGGAGTCTACTTGGTTGAGAGAGACTTCCAAAACTATAGATTTTTTTTCGTGTTGCGAGCTAACATCCCATAGATGTTCGGACTCATATGCGGTTCCTCTTCGTCGAAATGTCTTGGCTCAAACTCGTCTAGCGGTTTAACCGCACTTGTCGCATTACACGCCCTAAACTAGACACTTGTGACTCTTTGGTTAGCCGGCCGGGGTGGCCGAGCGGTTCTAGGCGCTACAGTTTGGAACCGCGCGACCGCTACGGTCGCAGGTTCGAATGCTGCCTCGGGCATGGATGTTTGTGATGTCTTTAGGTTAGTTAGGTTTAAGTAGTTCTAAGTTCTAGGGGACTGATGACCTTAGAAATTAAGTCCCATAGTGCTGAGAGCCATTTGAACCATTTGACCCTTCGGTTAAATTGTTTGGCTGATGGCAAGTTTGCGAAATTATATGAAACAAACTTAATGTAACATATAACAACAATAATAATAATATCGGGAACTAAATTAACGACCCATGAATGATGTAGGCCACACATTTGCGATTTGGTTAGAATAATGTTTATTCAGTAAGGAAACTAATAGCGAAATTGGTCGTAATTAGAATTACTATCACATTCAAGCGCATATCCATTTGACACGGTTCGGTCATTCACAATCACAATGCGAAACACAAGTCCAGTACTGCACCTCTATATTTACACGAAAAGTTAGACTTCACACCAGGCGCGCGGCTGCTCACCGCTCAGAGGCAAAGTCCCGCGATACGACACAACGCGAAAGTTTCTAAGTCGTTTCACTTCCTAGCTGCCTAAAGACCGACTCCCCACTTCCGCGTCTCAATCCGAACTGTACCCTTTGGTGCCTCCAGCCGAACTGTCCTCTTTGGCGTCTGCACCAGCACTGTCCCTCTGCCCGTCCCCAACCACGTTTCCCGCGCGCCAAATATCCTTCCTCAATTGACTGGGGTAGTTCCCTTTCCTGAAGCCGTCCATCTGATTGGCTACAGCTTATTCTACGTTATTTTACATTTTAACGTATTTAAATAATCAAAGCTTGACCACTTTCAGGTTCGAAATAGAGTAACAGTAATATCCATTACATAACAAACGTTAAATTCTTTTACATAAAACCAATACAACTTCCTTCTTAACTTTGAATGTTACGGCCAGTAGCGTTGCACCAATGTACTTTCTGATAAATAAATAAAGAACAAAACTAAGTATTATGCACTAAACTTTACAACAAATATTCTGTTACCCAATGATCCAATAAGGTGTTAGGCTGTCATCGTTCAATGTGTTTTTGTGTGGTGGAAATGATGATCTATTGATTAACTGAAAATACTGATAATTTAAATTTACTATATCTTTTAAACCAATGAAGTTACAGAGTTGATATTGACAACATTTGTCATTTTAATCATACGCTTCTATATGAAATATCCATGGTTAAGATCGACTAAAGCGTTCAGATTTTAGCATTTATATCTTTGTTACAAAACTTGGGAATGTCACTTTAACAGTAAATCTTTAACTATTATAGATATGATCAATAATCAAGTTTTATAGGGATCACCATGAAAATTTATGAAGGGTGGTAGGCTAAAATTACTGTGCCTTCATTCCCGGCATTACTACAGAATTAAATTGTTGTTGTTGTTGTTGTGGTCTTCAGTCCTGAGACTGGTTTGATGCAGCTCTCCATGCTAATCTATCCTGTGCAAGCTCCTTCAACTCCCAGTACCTACTGCAACCTACATCATTCTGCATCTGCTTAGTGTATTCATCTCTTGGTCTCCCTCTACGATTTATACCCTCCACACTGTCCTCCAATGCTAAATTTGTGATCCCTTGATGCCTCAGGACATGTCCTACCAACCGATCCCTTCTTCTAGTCATGTTGTGCCACAAACTTCTCTTCTCCCCAATCCTATTCACTATCTCCTCATTAGTTACGTGATCTATCCACCTAATCTTCAACATTCTTCTGTAGCACCACATTTCGAAAGCTTCAATTCTCTTCTTGTCCAAACTATTTATCATCCATGTTTCATTTCCATACATGGCTACACTCCATACAAATACTTTCAGAAACGACTTCCTGACACTTAAATCAATACTCGATGTTAACAAATTTCTCTTCTTCAGAAACGCTTTCCTTGCCATTGCCAGTCTACTTTTATATCCTCTCTACTTCGACCATCATCAGTTATTTTGCTCCCCAAATAGCAAAACTCCTTTACTACTTTAAGTGTCTCATTTTCTAATCTAATTCCCTCAGCATCACCCGACTTAATTCGACTACATTCCATTATCCTCGTTTTGCTTTTGTTGATGGTCATCTTACATCCTCCTTTCAAGACACAGTCCATTCCGTTCAACTGCTCATTCAAGTCCTTTGCTGTCTCTGACAGAATTACAATGTCATCGGCGAACCTCAAAGTTTTTATTTCTTCTCCCTGGATTTTAATACCTACTCCAAATTTTTCTTTTGTTTCCTTTACTGCTTGATCAGTATACAGATTGAATAACATCGGGGAGAGGCTACAACCCTGTCTCACTCCCTTCCCAACCACTGCTTCCCTTTCATGCCCCTCGACTCTTATAACTGCCATCTGGTTTCTTTACAAATTGTAAATAGCCTTTCGCTCCCTGTATTTTACCCCTGCCACCTTCAGAATTTGAAAGAGAGTATTCCAGTCAACATCGTCAAAAGCTTTCTCTAAGTCTACAAATGCTAGAAACGTAGGTTTGCCTTTCCTTAATCTTCCTTCTAAGATAAGTCGTAAGGTCAGTATTGCCTCATGTGTTCCAACACTTCTACGGAATCCAAACTGATCTTCCCGAGGTCGGCTTCTACCAGTTTTTCCATTCGTCTGTAGATAATAAGCGTTAGTATTTAGTAGCTGTGACTTATTAAACTGATAGTTCGGTAATATTCACATCTGTCAACACCTGCTTTCTTTGAGATTGAAATTATTATATTCTTCTTGAAGTCTGAGGGTAATTCGCCTGTCTCGTACATCTTACTAACCAGATGGTAGAGTTTTGTCAGGACTGGCTCTCCCAAGGCCGTCAGTAGTTCTAATGGAATGTTGTCTACTCCGGGGGCCTTGTTTCGACTCAGGTCTTTCAGTGCTCTGTCAAACTCTTCACGCTGTATCGTATCTCCCATTTCATCTTCATCTTCATCCTCTTCCATTTCCATAATATTGTCTTCAAGTACACCGCCCTTGTATAGACCCTCTATATACTCCTTCCACCTTTCTGCTTTTCCCTATTTGCTTAGAACTGGCTTTCCATCTGAGCTCTTGATATTCATACAAGTGGCTCTCTTTTCTCCAAAGATCTCTTTAATCTTCCTGTAGGCTGTATCTATCTTACCCCTAGTGAGATAAGCCTCTACATCCTTACATTTGTCGTCTAGCCATGCCTGCTTAGCCATTTTGCACTTCCTGTCGATATCATTTTTGAGACGTTTGTATTCCTTTTTGCCTGCTTCATTTACTGCATTTTTATATTTTCTCCTTTCATCAATTAAATTGAATATTTCTTCTGTTACCCAAGGATTTCTACTAGCCCTGGTCTTTTTACCTACTGCTGCCTTCACTACTTCATCCCTCAGAGCTACCCATTCGTCTTCTACTATATTTCTTTCCCCCATTCCTGTCAATTGTTCCCTTATGATCTCCCTGAAACTCTGTACAACCTCTGGTTCTTTCAGTTTATCCAGGTCCCATCTCCTTAAATTCCCACCTTTTTGCAATTTCTTCAGTTTTAATCTACAGTTCATAACCAATAGATTGTGGTCAGAGTCCACATCTGCCCCTGGAAATGTCCTACAATTTAAAACCTGGTTCCTAAATCTCTGTTTACCAATATATAATCTATCTGATACCTTTTAGTTGGTTGGTTGGTTTGGGGAAGGAGACCAGACAGCGTGGTCATCGGTCTCATCGGATTAGGGAAGGATGGGGAAGGAAGTCGGCCGTGCCCTTTCAGAGGAACCATCCCGGCATTTGCCTGGAGTGATTTAGGGAAATTACGGAAAACCTAAGTCAGGATGGGCGGACGCGGGATTGAACCGTCGTCCTTCCGAATGCGAGTCCAGTGTCTGACCACTGCGCCACCTCGCTCGGTACTGATACCTTTTAGTATCGCCAGGATTCTTCCATGTATACAACCTTCTTTTATGATTCTTGAACCAAGTGTTAGCTATGATTAAGTTCATTTCTTAGCCCCAATCCATATTCACCTACTATGTTTCCTTCTCTCCCTTTTACTACTGTCGAATTCCAGTCACCCATGACTGTTAAATTTTCGTCTCCCTTCACTACCTGAATAATTTCTTTTATCTCATCAAACATTTCTTCAATTTCGTCGTCATCTGCAGAGCTAGTTGGCATATAAACTTGTACTACTGTAGTAGGCATGGGCATCTTGTTTGTCTTGGCCACTATAATATGTTCATTATGCTGTTTGTAGTAGCTTACCTGCACTACTAGTTTTTTATTCATTATTAAACCTACTCCTGCATTACCCCTATTTGATTTTGTATTTTTAACCCTGTATTCACCTGACCAAAAGTCTTGTTCCTCCTGCCACCGAACTTCACTAATTCCCACTATATCTAACTTTAACCTATCCATTTCCCTTTTTAAATTTTCTAACCTACCTGCCCGATTAAGGGATCTGACATTCCACGCTCCGATCCGTAGAATGCCAGTTTTCTTTTTCCTGATAACGACGTCCTCCTGAGTAGTCCCCGCCCGGAGATCCGAATGGGGGACTATTTTACCTCCGGAATATTTTACCCAAGAGGACGCCATCATCATTTAACTATACAGTAAAGCTGCATGCCCTCGGGAAAAATTACGGCTGTAGTTTTCCTTTGCTTTCAGCCGTTCGCAGTACCACAACAGCAAGGCCGTTTTGGTTAGTGTTACAAGGCCAGATCAGTCGATTGCCCCTGCAACTATTGAAAAGGCTGCTGCCCCTCTTCAGGAACCACACGTTTGTCTGGCCTCTCAACAGATACCCCTCCGTTGTGGTTGCACCTACGGTACGGCTATCTGTATCGTTGTGGCACGCAAGCCTCCCCACCAACGGAAAGGTCCATGGTTCATGTTATCATATATGTTTCTCTTTATGGCCGATGTTAGGTCCACCATATTGAACACTGCTACATCCCCTTGGCCACAAACGGCTTCTGCTGGGTTTCCCTATGACTTCGGTTCTCGTCTGTCTCACTCACACACTACAGCGCTCAGGCCTCAATAGACAATAGACGTCTGTAAGTTTCCCCATCTTGTGGTGAATCTGCGCCCTTTGTGGCACCCAATCCTGGACGACAGGGTTCGTTTCACAATACTTGAAGACTGACTGTTTCTGCCATATACTTAAATGAGAGTGAAATACTCGTTAACTCACAGTGTTCTGTTGTAACTCGTTTATTGATAGCTCGTATTTCTGAATTAAATAATCTGGCGTTAAAGTCAGCAGCAAGTAAGAGACAAAGCGAGCCATGTACGACGGATCAAGAGATATTCCTATTCGAAATAGTTTCTTTTGTGTCACCATTTTTTTGATGACAACATAATACCTTTGCGATCTGACTTTGGTGGGGTGGGGGTGGGGGTATATAGTTCGTTCTAGGATGCACGATTTGTTTTTGATGTGTGGGAACTGTTCTAAAGACTCTACTGTATAATACTGCTGTAAGGAGGCGTCAATTGTCGTCACCATTATTGCTGGCATCTATGTAGTGTTACCTGACAAGTAAAAAGGGGGCTTTGAGTTAAACGCTTCTGCTGGGGGCGAAAGGTCTGCAGGTGTATAGTGAAACATCAAAGTTTTTGTGACGAAACTTGTTCTTTCTTAAAGGATACGGTACTTCTGTCCTTTACGAAAATGATGCGAAAATAAATCCATACGCTTCGTAGGCAAGTTTCTCCGACTGTGGTATATGTTGCTGTAATCTCCGGCTGACAAGATCTGCCTTGATGTTTGATGTGCTCCAGGATGGACGGATGCTATTTTTGTAACTAGGATAGGACACACATAGCGGTATTAATGTATGTAAACACCACATTAAGCGCATTCTAATCTGCCAATTCGTTTGATACGTAATCGGAAGATCTAGATCTACCAGAACGTACGTTCCTAGCCGTTTGCGTTACACTCGGAAGCCAGTCCGTATGAGGTGGTGGGTTTCCGCGCCCTACTTGTAAGATGGCGGCTTTGTCCTCGTTGAGAATCGCTCTGTCGTGCTGTCCACATTCTTCTATAATGCGTCGCATCATTAATAGATCATTGGGGTCTACTCAGCCTGCACTGATATCGTGAGTATATACCTCTATGATATTCTGCAGCCATACACTGCTACGCCCGTGAGAGTCCTACACAGTCACATTAGTGTGACCACTGCCTATGTTCGACGTCAATGTGCCATAACCACTCACAGATGGCAGGTGGCAGCACCAGCAGTGGAGGGTATATAAAGCGTGTCGACGGGAAAACAGTGCAGTCGTTGTAATGTGGAAACGGAGCGGTTTATCAGACGACAAAAAGGGCATGACCGTTGGCTTTCGGGACAAAGGTGGAAAAATTTCCAAAGCGGCGAAGATTGTAAACCGAACTTGTGCTGCCATGGTCAAAGTATACCGTGCATAGAAAAATGGCGCTATCCAAACCCGGGGCCGTGACAACGAATGTGTACCACGGGTGAAGGACGGCTGTGGAGATATGTACAAGCGAATACACGCGCAACTGTTGAGCAACTACGGGACAGATGAACCAAGAGGCTACCAAGTGTCTCCTCAACGGCCGTTCGGCGTCCTTAGCTGTGTATGGATCTGCGCAAGAGGCGCCTGGTTCACGCATCCATGACGACTGTTGTTCATTGGCGACGAAAGCTGGAATTTGCAAGGCAACACCGCAGCTGGACGTCCATTGAATGACTACAGGTGGCCTTTTCAGACGAATCACCTTCTGTGATCCGACAGATAAACCAAATATCCTGCAACAATCGTCGAAGGTTTCAGCCCAGAGAAGGCAGCGTTTAAGTCTGTGGAATGATTCCGTCACATTTCCTGGATGATCTCGCCATTCTTAGGGCACAATGGATCAACATAAGTAGGTTCACTATGTCATCAAAAGTATCCGGACACTCTCAAAAACATACGTTTTTCATATTACGTGCGTTGTGCTGCCACCCACTGCCAGATACTCCATTTCACGACCTCGGCAGTCATTAGACATCGAGAGCAGAATGGGGCGCTCCGCTGAACTCACGGACTTCGAACGTGGTCAGGTGATTGAGTGTTACTTGTGTCATACGCCTGTACGCGGGATTTCCACACTCCTGAACATCCCAATGTGATAGTGAAGTGAAAATGTGGACACGTACAGCACAAAAGCGTACAGGCCGACCTCGTCTGTTGACTAATAGAGACCGCCGACGGTTGAAGAGGGTCGTAATGTGTAATAGACAGACATCTGCCCCCGACCATCACACAGGAATTCCGACTGCATCAGGATCCACTGCAAGTACAGTGACAGTTAGGCGGGAGGTGAGAAAACTTAGATTTCATGGTAAAGCGGCTGCTCATAAGTCGCACAACACGCCAGTAAATGTCAAAAGACGCCTCGCTTGGTGTAAGGAGCGTAAACACAGTACGGTTGAACAGTGGAAAAACGTTGCGTGGAGTGACAAATCGCGGTACATAATGTGGCGATCCGATGGCAGGGTGTGGGTATAGCGAATGACCGGTGAACGTCATCTACCAGCGTGTGTAGTGGCAACAGTGAAATTCGGTGGCGGTGGTGTTATGGTGTGGTCGTGTTTTTCATGGAGGAGGCTGGAACCCATGTTGTTTTGCGCGGCACTATCGCAGTAGTGGCCTACATTGCTGTTTTAAGCACCCTCTTGCTTCCCACCATTGAAGAGCAATTCGGGGATGGCGACTGCATCTTTCAACACGGTCGAGCACCCGTTCATAATGCACATCCTATGGCGGAGTGGTTACACGACAATTACATCCCTGTAATGGACTGGCCTGCACAGAGTCCAGACATGAATCTTATAGAACGCCCTTGGGATGTTTTGGAACGCCGACCTGGTGTCAGGCGTCACCGACCGACATCGATACCTTTTCTCAGTGCAGCACTCCTTGAAGAATGGGCTACTACTCCCCAAGAAACCTTCCAGCACCTGATGCCTGCGAGAGAAGAAGTTGTCATCAACGCTAAGGGTGGGCCAACACCATACTGAATTCTAGCGTTTCCGATGGAGGGCGCCACCAACTAGTAAGTCGTTTTCAGCCAGGTGACCGGATAGTTTTGATCACATAGTGTATCTATCCTAGGGGACCATGCTTACCTCCAAAAGCAGTTTGTCTTTCCTGGGCACGATAGTATCTGCCAACAGAACAATGCAACGTATCACACAGTTCGCAGTGCACGTGTGTGATTCGAATAGCCGGCCGGTGTGGCCGTGCGGTTCTAAGCGCTTCAGTTTGGATCCGCGTGACCGGTACGGTAGCAGGTTCGAATCCTGCCTCGGGCATGGACGTGTGTGATGTCCTTCGGTTAGTTAGGTTTAAGTAGTTCTAGGGGACTGATGACCTCAGAAGTTAAGTCCCGTAGTGCTCAGAGCCATTTTGTGATTCGAATAACACCAGGATGTGTTTATCATACTCTCCTGGCCACTTGACTCCCCGGATTAAAACGCCATCGAAGATCTGTGGGACCACCTCGATCGGGCTGTTTGCGCCATGACACTGGAGTCGGCATAGCTCCACATCCGTATAGATACCTTCCAGAGTCACACTGGCTTTCTTCTTCACATCCGCACCGTGAAAAGTGGTTATACGGGGTTTCGCGGGGAGGTCACATTAATGTCACTAGCCCACATATTTCAATATGCGTTGTCTGAGATGTCACTGCCCCATGTATTTCAATATGCGTTGGCTGAGATGTTACTGGCCCATGTATATCAGTATGTTTTGGCTGAGATGATTGTCTTAATGACAGATCGTGCTCCATATCACAATGTAAACACAGCCTTTCTGATAGATGGGGAGTCGCGTTTGTGATTCTGACAGGGCTGGGATCTCTAATCCATTTTTTGTTGCGTGTGAATAGTAAGTTTTCTCGGATTTGTGAGAGCTTCAACGGATGTGTCCATTAACTGGCTGTTCCCGTTAGACACAGCTGTCGCATGAGATGTCATAGTAATATTCCGCTGAGGACCTGATATGGTTGTTGTGACTTGGCAAGACAGCCATGTCACTAGTGACGGGTAGCCGAAAGGCACGCGTTTAAGCTCACGCAGGCTGGCGTGAGGTCTGGAACAGGTAAAGTAATTATACTGTCACGAAAAGTACGTAGCTTCAAGAATACTTAACTTTAATCCATAATTGGTGAACATCGGTCTGACGGTACATGCATCACAAGATAAACAGGAATTGACAATGGCGCCTTGCTAGGTCGTAGCAAATGACGTAGCTGAAGGCTATGCTAACTATCGTCTCGGCTAATGAGAGCGTGATTGTCAGTGAACCATCACTAGCAAAGTCGGCTGTACAACTGGGTGAGTGCTAGGATGTCTCTATAGACCTGCCGTGTGGCGGCGCTCGGTCTGCAATCACTGACAGTGGCGACACGCGTGTCCGACGTATACTAATGGACCGCAGCCGATTTAAAGGTTACCACCTAGCTAGTGTGGTGTCTGGCGGTGACACCACAATGGTGATTCGCTATAAACGATTAGTTACACGTATCTGATCACATTGTACACCCAGTTGACCCGTCTGACCGGCCATGTTCGCGGCTGCCCATCCTAAGTGACATAATATTTACATGATGGAACATCTTTCGAAAGATTGCTTGGTACGAGTCTAACTTTGTTAGGAACGTTGAAGTGAGGGTTCGTTTTCCACTGCTCCTGTAGAACTTTCAACACTATTTTATCAACAATATTTTATCCGTGCCAGTTGGATCTGCTTGTGAAAAATGTCAAAGGGTAGATTGTAAACGCGAATAGTGTGTGAATCCAAACACGCAGTTGATAGTCACTTTAATCATTTCTCCCGACAAATTCTCAAAACTTACTTTCCTTTTGTATCTCCCATGATTCTTTCACATGTTATTTTTGAACACATCTTTACAAATATCTCATTTTGCAAGAAACCAAATTGTAACAACGATACAGCTTCAGACCAAGACCACTATATGTCGCAGTCCAGTCATCTACCTCACTAATTCTTGGTTTAGTACTACCAAAAGGAAATTCAGACCTCAAGGTATTCCTCTGCGTGTATGAGTCCATTATGAGCTGAAGGACATCTCTTACAAGTTGTTGTCTTCAGTCCCTTCATTCGTGTTATGGGGCCCAGTAAGTTTAGCTTTTTGCTGTGCACCTGTTGTGCATAGCGCCGCTACGTTAGCGATGGTAGCTGCACAATGACTGATTCCATGTGTCTGATCTCTAGCGCAGGTGAAAATTGCAGACAACCATCTCAGCCAATGCATGTTGATATTCACGGACCAGTGACAGCTGAGCCAACGGATACTGAAATACACGAATCAGTGACATCAATCGGACTATCTTTCAAAAAGCCGAATAACCACCTTTTACAGAGCGGATGTAAGGAAGACAATCAGTGTGATTCTGGAAGGTACCTACAGGTCTCCGCTCGGTACCCACGGCGTAAACAGCCCGATCGAGGTGGGCCCACGGATTCTTAGTTGAGCTTAGATCCAGGGAGTTTGGCGATCAGGAGAGTACGGTAAACTCATCCTGGCGCTCTTTGATCCACGCATGTACACTGCGAGCTGTGTGACAGATCGTATTGCCCTGCTGGTAGATGCCATCGTGCTTAGGAAAAACTAACAACTTGTAGGGATTGGCAGTGTCCCCAAGGATATACATCTACTTACGTTGATACATAGTGCCATAGAGAATTACGAGATCACTCAGGGAATGTCATGAAAACATGCCACAGGCCATAACGCTCCCTCCTCCAGCCTGGGGCCTTCCGACGATTGTTGCAGAACCATACACACCAACGGTCATCTGTCCAATGGAGCACAAGACGTGATTCATCTGGAAATGTCACCTGTCGCCACACGTGCAGATTCCAGCCATCGTTATCGAGCTTTGAAGAGTAGTCAGCATGGGTCCATGTGGCTCTTACGTAGCATAGATTTTGCAGTGAACGTCAGCAGATTTGAGATTTTTTGTCACCGAAAGCAGTATTACATAATGGATTGCTAGATGAATGAAAGTGACGTATGGGAATGCTGTCGTTTATTTGAGAGTGGAAGGATGAATTTTCAGGATAGCAACGGAAATGGTCACTGGTCTGTAGTCATAAACGACTGGTACTGAGGACAGACAGATGAAATTGTGAAAAATAAACGTTTCGTTAACTGCCGGACAACAGGAGACGAAACACTTAAGATAGCGCAATTTCTGTATTCGTTTGGTTTTAAAATACCTATCTGATAACCACAAAACTCAATGGATGGCTGTTTCTGTGGACTTTGATTATTTTTACGCTCCAGAAGGAGTAGCCGCCTGCTGAACAGAACACTGACTAAGGACGAAACTTGGGTTTCCCATACGAACGCGAAGACAAAACAGAAGTCAGTGATGTGTGTCTTACCGCCTCGCCCGACAAAAAAAACCAATAAACTCCCGTCAAAGTCTGTTACCCGGAAAACTTATAGCTGCCGTTTCTGTAGACGCGAAACTTGAAAGGACAATCAGTTCAGAAGTCTACAGTGAGATATTGAGCCAACTGAGAAGAAACAGTCAAACGAGCCCCGCGGTCTCTCGACGGCCAGTGTCATGTTTTTGAACGACTGTTGTTGTATCAGATGGGACGTTTTTGAGGGTCAGCCAGACCTGGCTCCAAGAGATTACCACCTTTCCACGCACGTATAACTGCGGCTTACCTTCCAAAACTTTGATTCCAGCATAGAATTTCCAATTCCTGTTAACTCAATTTCAGGCGGCAGAATTTTTTACTCCGTGAGAATTTGTCAGCCTGTTAGGGATACAATAAATGCTTAAATCTGAATGGTTATTTCGCAGAGTAGCATAAAGGAGTAGATTTATAATAAAAAATAATGTGGGTCCGAACAAGTCTCGAAGGACCGAACGGTGCTGACCGCTTGCTGTGTCATCCTCAGCCCACAGATGTCACTGGGTACGGATGTGGAGTGACGTGCTGTCAGCACGTCGCTCTCCCTGTCGGTGTTAGTTGTCATGACCGGAGCCGCTACATCACAAACAAATAGCTCCTCAGTTTTCCGCACAAGGCTGAGTGCAGCCTACTTGCTTACAGCTCTCGGCAGACCGGAGGGTCACCAATTCAAGTGGTACAAGCTCGAGTGTGCTTAACTTCAGTGATCTGATGTCAGTCGGTGTCACCACATCGGCAAGGCCGTTGGCGTAGGTTTAGGATATCCACACACTTTGTAAAGTATGTATGCATGTATGTATTTTTGTATTTATGTTTGTTACACATCTCCTCCTAAACCACTGGATCAATTTCAACCAAACTTGGCACACGTACCACTTACTGTCTAGAGAAAGTCGCTGTGGGAGTAAGACGCACATGCTTATAGAAGGAGTGGGGTTGAAAAAGCAGTGTAGTCGAAAATGAACAAATACACGAACTTCATTCGTCCAGTATTTGAGAATGAGGCTGTAGTGTCTTTAATAAAATTTCAAACCTATACGAAACTGTCTCTCGCTAACACCCTCCACAAATTGACGAAAGCAAAAAGGTTTATCGCTTACTATATTTTCGCTGTTACTGCAGTAAAATTCCTGCTTTACAACTAACTCTATTCACACAGAATTTTCACATAGTATAAACATACGTGACTGAATGGATCTACAAAAATATGTTATTGTACGACAGTTAGTTCAGGAGGTACTACGTCACGTACTGAGATGCGTGAAAATCTGTCGCAGCATGCATGACGGTTTAATGTATTACTTCATAACCACCAGATCTATTCACAAAACATATCGTAGACAGTAGCCACAAATACTACCTGCTGTACCTACGAAACTATATCATTTCACGACACATAGTTCAGGTGATACAACGTAATAAACGTCGAGTTGCGCGAAAATGAAACTGAAGGCGAAATACGCTAACAGGTGAGATATATGTACAAATACCTGTTAAATATGCTAAGTATATCGCAAATATATATAATATGCGCTTATGCAGGCAAAATAGTAGGTAAGAAGCTCATCCTAAACACCTCTACACATTTCAATCCATTGTGGAACACATATTAGTAACGATCTGGAAAGAAAAGCTGTGGTAGGAGTAAGAACCTCCATCCTACTATTGGGGTAGGGATGATAACTTCGAGAGAGAAGGGGGAAGGAGAAGATAGGCAGAGAGAGGGGTGAGGAGGAGATGGGCGGAGAAAGGGGGGAGGAGGGGGGCTAACAGATGATTGGAATAAATACACACCCAGGAAACACCGGGTAATCAGCTAGTTTCATATAAACTTTGACTACGGCACTATTTTATTTACAGCCTAACGAAAGCTTCTTTTCCAATTTACTTTCCTTTTTCAGCAGTCTTCCGACTGGTTTGATGGGGTCCGTCACAATACGACTTCGTCTCCTTGCCCAACTTCCGCATTACAGAGTAGCACATGTACCCAACAGCTAATTGTTGCATATATTCTTGTCTCTGTTCCTTATTGTTGCATATAATCTTGTCTCTGTTCCTTCTACAGTTTCACCTCACATAGCTCTAGTACCATGAAAGTTCTTTCCTGACGTCTAAACTCAACTCCTATAATCCTGCTGCTGGTTCTAGTCAGTGTCTTCCACATATTCCGTTTTTGCCGATTTCAGCACCGAAATTTTTCATTTCTCACCGCATCACTCTACTTAATTTTCAGTATAACTTGGAACGCATTTATCGCTATATCTCTGACATTTTTTGCTCCTTATAATCGCAGGGATCGCTACCTCCAGTTTTCCTCATTTACCAAAATCATCCTGTATACGAGGCAGCGGTCAATAGAGGCCTAGAGTGATAGTGTCGGATCTACATGTTTAGACGTTTTAACGCAACACCACGACGTACGGTCCGCAGCTCGTGGTCGTGCGGTAGCGTTCTCGCTTCCCGCGTCCGGGTTCCCGGGTTCGATTCCCGGCGGGGTCAGGGATTTTCTCTGCCTCGTGATGACTGGGTGTTGTGTGATGTCCTTAGGTTAGTTAGGTTTAAGTAGTTCTAAGTTCTAGGGGACTGATGACCATAGATGTTAAGTCCCATAGTGCTCAGAGCCATTTTGAACCACGACGTACAGCGCTTCAAGGAGTTGTTGGTCGTACTACTTACTATGTTGATACTATGCCATAAGAAGCTTTATTGGTTGTCTTTCTCTTGTTTTGGCAAGGTTGCACTATACGGGGTGCCACGATGCCGTTTGAAGATGTGCAAACAGAGATTATCAGTTGTGGAAGTAGACAAGTTTCTTACGATGGCGAGGATGACTTTAATTTTTCTTCGTCTTCGGATAACGATACGGTGACTATTGTCGGTTCTGACCTTTTACCTCAGCGCTGAGAAAATCATTCGTCACGTGTCCCGCGATCGCCTTCACGATGACGAAGAAATCTGATGACCCTTCCAGTTTGTGGAAAATTTACAGTGCTAGGGAAAGGACAGAAATAGCAGGAACAGCAGTGTCTTGACTGGAGTGAGGTGCACAAAGCAAGTGTATTTCTCACAGCGAAAATTTCGAGGCTGATGTTTGATAGTAATGGCCTTCTTTTAGAAAGAAAGCCCTCTTGTCTTACTATAGTTTGTTTCTTATATCCTCCAAACTACGTCCATCAGGCGATATTTTGCTTCTCAGGTAGCAGACTACTTTCTCCTAACCAATTTACACCTACATCCACGTCTGCCCTATTCTACAATTCACACTTAAGTGTTTGGCAGAGAGGTCATAGTACAACTTTCAGATTATAAATGGACCGTTCCAATCTCGAACAAGACTTGGGAAAAATGACATAGATATCTCTCCATGCGAGCTCTGATTTCTCTTATTCTATAGCGATGGTAATTTCTCTCTATGTAGGTGACAGATAACGAAATATTTTCGCATTCGAAGGAGACGGATGTTGACTGAAATTTCGCGACAATATCTCGCCGCTACTAAAAATGACTTTGTCTTAATGAATTTCAGTCAAACACTTCTGTCATGTTCGTTATATTCTCTCCTATTTCGCAACAGCACAAAACGAGCTGTACTTTTTTGAACATTTGCAATTTCGACCGTCAGTTCTGTGTAATGAGGATCCCAAACCGCCCATGAACACTACAGAAGAGGATGGACAAGCGTAATGTAAGCACATTTGCTGCATAGACCTGCTGCGTCTTCTAAGAGTTATGCCAACAAAGTGAAGTCTTTGGTTCGACCCCACACTACATTTTCTGTGTGGTGGTTTTAATTTATTTGTAACTCTATTACCTAGCTATTTAGTTTAACTGACCAACTTTAAATTCTTGTGACATATTGTACAAACGAAATTTAACATATTATTTTAGTATTGGTGTGGAGGATCTTCCGTTTATAGTTTAAGGTCAGTTCCTACTTTTCACCCCGTACAGTCACGTATATTGAGTGAATCGTTTTGTAATTCGTTTTGAGCTTCTAAAGACTGTATTAGATGGTAAACGACATCATCATCTGCAGACAGTCAAAGAGAGCTGCTCAGATTATCTTTTAAATCACTTACATGGATTAAAAAACAGCAGAGCCGCAATGAATTTCATAGGAGAAACCAAGGCACTACTTTTCTTTCACTCAATGATATTCGGTCAATTATTAGAACTATAACTATTCAGGCAGAATATAACGAATCCAGTCGCAGTACCGAGATCCCTAGGCACGCGCTTTGATTAAGAGCCTTTGCGAGGAACAGAGTACAAAGTCTTCTGGAAATCTACAGATATGGAACTAGTATGAGTAGTCCACAGCACTCATCACCACGTGGAATAAAGAACTACATTTTCTGAATCCCTGCTGGGGATGTGTCAGTCGATCGTTATCTTAGAGACACTTCGTGATGTTCGGACACCTGACACGTTCCAAAATCCTACTGCAAATTGAAATCTATGATCATCATCATCATCAGTTATCTTCTATATTAGCAGGTCCTTTGCCTCTCCATTTTCTGTGATCCATTGCTTCCTTATTAAGGCTGCTGTATGTTGTACCGTCCATCATGTCATCCAGTATCTGGAATCTCTTCCTTCCTCGCTTCCTTTTCCCTTCTACATATCCTTCTAAAACTGTTTTTATCAGTCCGTCATTCTTTCTTAATATATGCCCAATCCAATTTCTTTTTCTTCTCTTTATTACATCTAGTAACTGTCTCTTCTCTCCCACTCTTCTCAGTACCTCTTCATTTTTTACTCTGTCCATCCAACTTATTCTTTCCATCTTCCGCCATGTCCAGATCTCAAAAGCCTTCAGCCTTTCTTTGTCTTTTTTCCTCATAGTCCATGTTTCAGCGCCATATAGAAGAACACTCCATACAAGACATTTTATGAGTCTCTTTCTGAGTTCTCTGTCCAGACCGCTGCAGAAGATTCTCCTTTTCTTATAAAACGCCTCTTTTGCCATTGCTATCCTTGTTTTAATTTCTGTGGTGCACTTCCAGTCGGTGTCTATCCTGCTTTCAAGATACTTAAAATTTTGCACCTGTTCTAGTGTTTCTCCATTCAGCACAATTTTTATTTCCTTATTTCCTCCTATTGCCAATACTTTTGTTTTATTTGTCTTAATTTTCATTCCATATTTTTTTCCGTTAGTTGCAATGGTGTCCACCAAATCCTGCAATTCTTTTTCCCCTGTGGCTAGAAGGACCATGTCATCAGCAAATCTCAAGCACCCTACTCTTCTTCCTCCAATTTCTACTCCTTTGTCATCTAATGAGCATTGGTCAATCATATTTTCCAAGTACGGGTTGAAAAGAGTCGGTGATAAACAGCGTCCTTGTCTTACTCCTTTCCCTAGTCTGATCCAGTTTGTACTTTCTCCTCTCACTTTAACTGAAACTTTTTGATTAAGGTACAATGAGTTTATAAGTCTTCTGGTTTTCCAGTCCACTCTCTTTTCCCTCATAATAGTCGCCAGCTTGTCCCAAACCACATTGTCAAATGCCCTTTCTAAATCGATGAAGCACATATATAGGTCTCTTCCTTTTTCAATAAACAATTGAGGTTGTGTAATAAAATATATGACAGTGGTGAATGGCCTGAGGACTTTTTGACGACAGTAATGATTCCATTACCGAAAAAACAAGGAACCAAGAAATGCAGCGAGCACAGGACAATCAGCCTCATTTCACATGCAGCCAAAGTGATCTTAAGAATAATTAATAAAAGACTTGAGAAAGTAATAGAGGAGAATCTCAGCGAGGAGCAGTTTGGCTTTAGACGGAATACGGGCACCAGAGATGCAATAGGGCTCCTACGAATCTTGGGAGAAAGGTTTATTGAAATCTATGATATGGGTCTATAATTTTGCGTATTACTTCTATAACCTTTCTTTCATTTTCTTGTCATCTGATCAAACTTCCAGTCTTTAGGTGCGGATGCATCGTCGAACGAGCAGTTACATATGACTGCTAAGAATGGAGCTACTTGGATGTTAAACACACACAGAAGAGAAGCCAGTGCCGATAGGCTAGCAGCCGGGTTGTCTCCGAGAGCTTCAGTGGTGCCACCCTGATAATCACCTGAGGAGCAGGTCATCGTGGCAGCAGAGGGCAGGAGGCTGACCTGAGGGCGCAGGGCAGTAATTAAAGCAGGATTAATGGCGGCAGCCTCCTACCCGCCTCCCCCCAACCCGTCCCAATATTGCACCGGCCTCGCCGTGGCTGTGGCTGCTGCCCTGCCGTCCTTCCATTTTCTTTAATTAGCGCCATCGACGGTCACCCTCGAAGGCGGCGTCGCTTTGGACCCAGCGGCCGAGTATCGCTCTGTTTCCCCCGGAGAGAAGTTTGATCCTCCTCCTACAGTGTTGCGAAATAATCGGGCCACAGCTATGTGTCGTAATCTGTGCTAATCTTGTCATGCCAAAGTACCAGGTAAATCCGATATTCTCAATCAAGATATATTCCAGTGTCCGCCTTCCCTTGCGACTTTTTCTCTCTATACCTACCAGTAATCTCCTGACAGCTATTACCTGAATTCATTTCAAGTACCACATCATCACACTCAACCAAAAAATGATCAGTGGCAGGAGAAATCACGCCGGTACTCCCTGATGATAACAATTAGGTGATGAAGTGAGTCCACTAGAATCTTCAGGCAAACCGTATCTGTCTAAAGCCACATACTGATGCCTACACCACGTTGAACTGTTGCGAACCTAGCCGGGACATTGTTATCAACAGGCTGAGCAGAGAGCGTCAGTGAGTAATTCTGTGAAGCACTGCGGTGCTAATGAAACATCTTTCAGTTAACAACGATTTATTGTCGAGGGTCTTACAATCACTCCATCTTCTTCCTGGCGCTGCCTAGCAGCGACTGCGCTGAGTCCGCGTTGCTTGAAAGCGCGAGATGGAACGTCACTGTCCGGCGAGGAACTTCCTGAGCAAAAGTCTTGGTGTTGGCTGTGGCCAGTGCCGCGGCCCGTAGGAGGACGTGGCGGCCGTGCGACCCCACAACCCAGCAAGGTTGTGGACTTCTGTCGGAGCCTCAGCGCTCTCGATGTGTGAAGCTGCACTCAGGCTCGTTCCCAGAATGCTGTACGCCCCTGTTGTCGGTTGTCAAGATGGCGTGAAGACACAAGAGTCAACAGCGACATGAACGACAGCCCGACTGGCGGTCCCGGGATACAGCCGGTAATGCAGTACTTGTACTGCTCCACTAATGCTGCACAGACGCGCAGCACCCAAGTCGAACAGCTTGCAAATGGACACATCGGAAAATGGGCGTGGCACGTATCCTCAGTCAGTCACCATTGTGACTGGCAGCACTGGGGCTTGCGGACCAGATGTCCGTTGCTCGGCCAGACGACTGTGAACTTGCTTCAGTGGACTCCCAAGTTAGCAGCAGCTTGTAGACAGCTGAATCCACAAGAGCAACTTGTAATTTAATAGAACTGGTCTTCCATCGGTATCCATGATGCTTATAAAATCGCCTCACGATGAGAATAAGGTTCAGGAGGGCGACAGTTTTATGGTAGACGATGATGTGATTCCCCCCCCCCCCTCCCCCCCGCCCTACCTCTGCTGGCGACCAAGTGTGCTCTCGTTTTCTGAGTCTGTCAGCGCTCTCGGCTGCTCTAGTGTGTGGGATTTCTGGGGGTTCCTTAATGCGAGTTTGAATCCCGAAAGCCATTCTGACGATATCTCTAGGTGAAGTTACTGCCTTTAGCCGCATTACAGTAGATCGTTTTGCCTGCTCCGCACTGTTGCCAAAGTGCTGAATCAGTAGTTCTTGGCTTACTCCTCGCATCGTCTAATTAAACGAGCTCCCAGCTTGTTTGTACTTGAGGCCTCCAGTGTTGACTGTCGGTTATGGCATTACTGCATAGTCAGTTTCTAACAAATATTTTTTCCTGCACTCACTTACTATTCTACTGTGCAACAGAACTGTCAGACTGCGGTATTCCATTTACTTCTGGACAGTTCCTGTCGAGTGAAGAATAGGTGATTTGGGGGTCAGTCAGAATGTGACAGAGTGCCCGATTGTTCGTCAAGGAAGAACGAAGATGAGAATGTCCAGAGCATACCAACAGTGAAACGTTGAAGAAACTCGATCCTCAGTGCCCGCATCTCGTGGTCGTGCGGTAGCGTTCTCGCTTCCGACGCCCGGGTTCCCGGGTTCGATTCCCGGCGGGGTCAGGGATTTTCTCTGCCTCGTGATGGCTGGGTGTTGTGTGATGTCCTTAGGTTAGTTAGGTTTAAGTAGTTCTAAGTTCTAGGGGACTGATGACCTAAGATGTTAAGTCCCATAGTGCTCAAAGCCATTTGGGGGGTCGATCCTCAGTAATGTTGATACAAACATCCTGGTTCATATTTACAGTAAGATGAATGCGTGGGCCTAAGTCATGGTACGAAAAACATCCTCCAGACATCACAGAACCGACTCCAACCTGAATTACGCCCTACACCGCGACTCTTCGCGCAACACTACATGTCTCTACTCAGCTACTGTCCAATTTTTGTATTGTTTCGCCAACTGACGACATACAGCCTTACATGTCACTGTGAGAAATCTTTTTAACGAGGTACCTGAATCCAAATGTCTGTTGCATGCACTTCGCGTAACCATGTTCGTTCGGAAACTGGTTGAGGTTGAAAGTTGCCTGTTGTTTCCGCAATTTCAATTCCACCTACCACATTTTGCCTTTATTAGATCGCGGCAGTTATCTTCGCAACATTTTGCGTGTCCTGACTATACCCAGGTTCCACTGATCGAAATAAGCTCCTCGAGCAAAATTTTTCCATGTCTTCTGAAACACTTTCGCACTTTAGGTAGGCTGGTTCTTCTACTAGATAATGGGAGACTTTTGCAATTTGGAAACCATGAGTTGTTCTTCGCTTGAACGTGTTTCCGTCGTTGTACTTCTGTATATTAGTATGTTCTCGCCTGATACTGATGAGAGTTCTGCTTTGGACTAGTTTTTCTCGTCCCAATTTCAGAAGGCTTGGAAAGTCTACAATGATCAGAAAATTGGGTGAGATTACTTCAGCTACTTTACGTGGTGAAGTGCAGATGAATTGGTAAGGTTACTTCGGAACTGCTTGCTCAAGTTCATCACATTTAATTCGCAATTACTCCGCGTTTAGGTCTGCGCGTAGAGAAATGGGAACGCTTAGGCTGCTCAGCTTAGAGTCAGTGGAAGCTGATTATAGTGACAAGTTTTATCTTTTCAGTTCGTCGTGCTATAAATAGAAAGTTATCCCTGTCTCCTGAATTATAAAAAAGCTACTGTCTCATAGACGTTTGTATACTGAGAACTTCGTTTTCCAGCCACTTAATGTATAATTCACGTGTTTTTATATTGCCCACATGGGCTTGTCAATCAGTTATATTATTTCGGTAGTAACGTATTTCCTTAATAATAAACTTTGTTCTGCATGATTTCCCCTCAAACCAAGCTATTTCTCTGTTGCTTGTCCGTGTCACAGTGGCATGTTGCTGCGCCATCATATTTACTCCAACTTATTGCTTTTAATCACGGTCCGTGAATATTCTTAAGCAATCCTGACCAAGATTTGCCCTGCTAGAGCACCCTCGCACTCCGCGAGAGCAGTCGTGTCCGGTCGGCGCTTCAGCTTCCCCCACCACTGCGCTATTCCAAGCAGGAAAGAGTGAGTCTGGTGTTTACCGAAGGCTGAACAGGCAGAAAATTGAGAAAGACATGTCTGCAACCCAGTGCAGTGCACCTGCTTCTGAGAGGCAAATATTGCAGCATACTTTCCTAATGGAAAAACTGATAGAAGTCGACCCCGGGGGAGATCAGTTTGGATTCCGTAGAAATGTTGGAACACGTGAGGCAATACTGACCTTACGCCTTATCTTAGAAGAAAGATTAAGGAAAGGCAAATCTACTTTTCTAGCAGTTGTAGACTTAGAGAAAGCTTTTGATAATGTTGACTGGAATACTCTCTTTCAAATTCTAAAGGTGGCAGGGGTAAAATACAGGGAGCGAAAGGCTATTTACAATTTTTACAGAAACCAGATGGCAGTTATAAGAGTCGAGGGGCATGAAAGGTTCAAATGGTTCAAATGGCTCTGAACACTATGGGACTTACCATCTGTGGTCATCAGTCCCCTAGAACTTAGAACTACTTAAACCTAACTAATCTAAGGACATCACACACATCCATGCCCTAGGCAGGATTTGAACTTGCGACCGTAGCAGTCGCGCGGTTCCGGACTGAGCGCCTAGAACCGCTAGACCACCGCGGCCGGCAGGCATGAAAGGGAAGCAGTGGTTGGCAAGGGAGTGAGACAGGGTTGTAGCCTCTCCCCGATGTTATTCAATCTGTATATTGAGCAAGCAGTAAAGGAAACAAAAGAAAAATTCGGAGTAGGTATTAAAATCCAGGGAGAAGAAATAAAAACTTTGAGGTTTGACATTGTAATTCTGTCAGAGACAGAAAAGGACTTGGAAGAGCAGTTGAACGGAATGGACAGCGTCTTGAAAGGAGGATATAAGATGAATATCAACAAAAGCAAAACGAGGATAATGGAATGTAGTCGAATTAAGTCGGGTGATGCTGAGGGAATTAGATTAGGAAATGAGACACTTAAAGTAGTAAAGGAATTTTGCTATTTGGGGAGCAAAATAACTGACGATGGTCGAAGTAGAGAGGATATAAAATGTAGACTGGCAATGGCAAGGAAAGCGTTTCTGAAGAAGAGATATTTGTTAACATCGAATATAGATTTAAGTGTCAGGAAGTCGTTTCTGAAAGTATTTGTATCGAGTGTAGCCATGTATGGAAGTGAAACATGGACAATAAATAGCTTGGACAAAAAGAGAATAGAAGCTTTCGAAATGTGGTGCTACAGAAGAATGTTGAAGATTAGGTGAGCAGATCACGTAACTAATGAGGAGGTATTGAACAGGATTAAGGAGAAGAGAAGTTTGTGGCACAACTTGACTAGAAGAAGGGATCGGTTGGTAGGACATGTCCTGAGGCATCAAGGGATCACAATTTTAGCATTGGAGGGCAGTGTGGAGGGTAAGAATCGTAGAGGGAGACCAAGAGATGAATACATTAAGCAGATTCAGAAGGTTGTAGGTTGCAGTAAGTACTGGGAGATGAAGAAGCTTGAACAGGATAGAGTAGCATGGAGAGCTGCATCAAACCAGTCTCAGGACTGAAGACCACAACAACAACAACTTTCATATGCAGAAATTTTACATCCGTGTTTGTTTTCAACCTTTTGATTTTCCTGCCACATCAATAACTTTTGTTACTTGGTTACATAAGTACATTAGAGAGGGCTAATACAGTGACCAGAACTACTCAAAGAATTTAAAATTAAAATGTGGTGTTTATCAATTCATACTCATTCCGATTTTAGAATGTGTGTAACCTGTGGAATGTTCGTTGATGATACAGCTGAATATATGGAATAAAGCAGGTTAAAATCTGTTAAAGCCAACCATTGTGGGGCGTTTTATAAATTTCACAAGAGAAGAAAAAGGTCGCTTGCATGTGATGAATGTGTAGGTACTCGGTGAATGACCCCCGGTTATGATAAAGTTAAAATTTATTAAAAAATGAAACAGCGATAACGACAGAGTCAGAGACCGACTATAAGCGTCGGCAAAGACATTAGCTATGAATGCGCAGTAAAGCGCAGACAAATGACCATAAAACATCGTTCTCTTTTTTGTACATGATTTTGTTAAGCTGTACTGCTCGGAGTATGACGGGCTACGAGTGCTTTGTATCATATGTATTTCTGAGTAAGAGAAGACTTAATAACAGTATTAAGTATTTTTATTAAAGTGGAAGAGAACCAAGTGCAGAAGCATTCCTTCACATTTTATGTCATCTTGAGGGGCACTGGCGTTCCCTGAAGTCGGCTGCCTGCGTCTACAATTGAAATTTAGGAAAAAAAGTCCACGGTCATATTTTCGTAAAATTAACAAAAATGGTTCAAATGGCTCTGAGCACTATGGGACTAAACTTCTGAGGTCATAAGTGCCCTCGAACTTAGAACTACTTAAACGTAACTAGTTTAAGGACACCACACACATCCATGCCCGAGGCAGGATACGAACCTGCGACCGTAGCGGCCGTTGTGGCCGAGCGGTTCTAGGTGCTATAGTCTGGAACCGCGCGACCGCTACGGTTGCAAGTTCCAATCCTGCCTCGGGCATGGATGTGTGTGATGTCCTTAGGTTAGTTAGCTTTAAGTGGCTCTAAGTTCCAGGGGACTGATGACCTCAGAAGTTAAGTCCCATAGTGCTCAGAGCCATTTGAACCATATTTCCTTAACGGGCTACTTCAGTGCAGCCTGTGTTCACAGTTGTTCATCAGAAGACAAGTGCGTCATATCGTTTTTGAAGCTGCTGTTGTAATTACCTTCCAACAAGTGTTTTACGTGCTCATAATTGTGTGGCCTTTAAACTTTACGAAAAGTGAAGCGATTCCCAAACAGCGCTAACCAGTGTGGGTCTCCCGCTTTTCCATTTTTAGACAAGTGTGTAGACGCCTTACTATTCCTAATGGAGAACTTAAATGCGATTCAACGAAAGCGATATTGACAGTGAATTACTTTGCTTGTGACAGGGTGCCTGCTTTGCTCTACGGCGTCCGCCCACAGCTTTCACTTTCCTCTCCCTCGCTACCCCTCAGGCACACTCGCTGCTGCAGTCAGAACGCTAGGCAGGAGCGCGGCCGGACCGCTGTCTGGCCGGTCCTTACTTAAACTTCGGAGGCCACTCACTGAATTGATTTTGCGACTGCAAAACGTTAGAACTAAATATTGTCTGTTACCACGAAATTTGGTTTCAGATGCAGAGAGGTAGAACAGTGACTGCAGCTTTTGCGATCGCTGTTTCCTCAATGTTCTGCGGAGTGATCCAGCAGAGATTTCAGGTGGAAATGGTATTCATAAGTTATTTATTCACTTCTGATGGTTCATTTTACACGCATCTAAATGAGTTTTGAATTTCCGATATTTCCGGAACCTGTACAGAAAACTGGAAGAGAGATCAACATACACTTTCCCCCCCCCCCGCCCCCCCCCCCTTTTATTGCTCATGAAAACCACACATTGCATGTTGTTCCACGACACAGCGAGACCTTCAGAGGTGTTTGTCCAGACAGCTATACACACTGGTACCTATAATACTCAGCAGCATGTCCTCTTGCATTGATATATGCCTGTATTCGTCGTGACATACGAGTGCTGTCCACAAGTTCATCAAGGCACTGTTGGTCCAGATTGTCTCAATCCTCAACCGCCATTCGGCGTAGATCCATCAGAATGGTTGGCAGATCACGTTGTCCATAAACAGCTCTTGCTGGATACTGTGTCTAAGGCGTTCGGCCTGACCGTGTTACCTCCAAACACGTCTCCGAAGATTGTCTTGTTGTAGGCATATGCGACACTCATCACTGAAGAGAACGTGATGCCAGCTCTGAGCGGTCCATTAGGCGTGTTGTTGGGTCCATCTGTACCGTGCTGCATGGTGTCGTGGTTGAAAAGATGGACCTCGCCATGGACGACGGGAGTGAAGTTGCGCAGCATGCATAATATTCCTCACGGTTTGAATCGTAATACGACGTCCTGTGGCTGCACGAAAAGCATTATTCACCATGGTGGCGTTGCTGTTAGGGTACCCCCGAGCCATAATCCTTAGGTATCGGTCATCCACTGCAGTAGTAGCTCTTAGGAGGCCTGAGCGAGGCATGTCATCGACAGTTCCTGTCTCTCTGTATCTCCTCCATGTCCGAACAACATCGCTTTGCTTCACTCCGAGACGCCTGGACACCTCCCTTGTTGAGAGCCCTTCCTGGCACAAAGTAACAATGCGGAGGCGATCGAACTGCGCTATTGACCGCCCAGGCATGGGTGGACCACAGACAACGACAACGCGAGCCGTGTACCTCCTTCCTGGTGGAATGACTGGAACTGATCGGCTGTCGTCCCCTCCGTCTAATAGGCGCTGATCATGCATGGTTGTTTATATCTTTGGGAGGGTTTGGTGACATCTCTGTACAGTAAAAGGGGCTGTGTCTGTGATATAATATCCACAGTCAACATCTATGTTCAGGAGTTCTGGGAACTGGGGTGACGCAAACTCTTTTTGATGTGTGTATCTTTCGTGCTGTGAATAAATGACTTCATGTTTGAGGGGACATCTCCACGAGCACTGCTGAAAGCAGTTAGCAGAAAGCAAACATTTAATGCTTCATCAGTTTCTTGATGCATTACTACTTACTGCTCAGCGTTCATATGGTAGAGATCCAAAGCCCAGTTTCAGTTTTGAGTGCATTATGTAAGTGTGTGTGTGAGTGACTTTCTGTTATTCATAACAGACTGCGTTTACAGTTTCATTTTGGAGTTAGAAGGTTCATATTGAATCATATCTTAAACGTTCAAGGCTTTCCTACTCATTGTTCATAGAAACAGTTCTTTTCTTTTACACCATACGAATTTCATACGGTGGTCCTTCATTAACTGACTGGTTTGAAACCCTCTTCTTTAGCCTTTTTTTACTAGTTTTGTTTTTACGATGCGTAACATGTTTATGAGTTATACACCACTTGTTGTAGACATATTGAACAGTCTGCGGTGATACTACAACAACTCAGACATCTTCACGCACGGTCTGGTGTTGCACACGTCCAGACACCATTGTTTATTTCTGACACTTTGTCAGGTGTCCACTTTGACACCTGGTACTGCGATGATTCCGTACAACGATTCCCCACATACACTCATTTACATGGCCATGGATCATGTCGGGGGGGGGGGGGGGGGGGGGGAGTGTTAAATTATAACATTCCTTTACTGCAGTATTATAATAGCAAGTTAGTAATGAAGTTTTATAGGACTTACGGCCGTGATCATGCTACTAATGTATCATAAACAGTTGGTTTCGTCTTCAACATTATTTCATACAGTGTGTTCGAAAGAAAAGTTGGAACAGATTTTCGTTTAGTAGTTGTAATTATTTGTAGGCAAGTATAATTCGGTCACTGGCCCAAAACGGACATATTTTGAAATAAGTGATAATACGTTTAAACTTTAGGGATTCGTTAAGAAGAATGGACAGATCAGCAAAATCAGTATCAACAGCTGCTGTATTCAGAGGTTGGGCCAAAATATAGAAACGTCGTGAGAAATGCATGCTTGACCATGCCTGCAGGTTGCGCTGTTGTGTTTGACAACTACGGCACCTGTGCAAGTTCCTAGTTATGCTGCAAGTGTCTGTCGTGGTAAGAATTATGTTCTGTGTAGCTGTGACTGCATTATATCGGCGCTAAGTGAATGCGAATGTAGGAAAACAGTTGGTATTCGCATGATGGGTGCTACCACGACCCAGGTAGTCCAAGTCTCTGGTGATTCAAGAGGCACCACATCGAAGATTTACACCGTATACAGGGGAAGTAGAAAAACATCGTGTGTTGTGTCACAACGTGGACCAAATTTCGTGGTGACTGGTGATGACAGTCGGTCATCGAATACTATTGTGACAAAAATAAGGGGAAGACACCTGCGAAAGTCACTGCAGAACTGAACGTCACAACCATGAACCCTAGCACCACCAAAACAACAGGGTGGGCGCTGTATACGCTAGCAATCGCACGGTGAGCTGGATTTCCTTAACCATTTTTCAGTGATGCAAATGCCCTTAACAGGAAAACGTAGTGCCCAAGAAGTAAAACTACAAGTTTGGATTAATGAAAGAATGTCATTTGGTCGGATTACTAGTGTGTTTAATAGTTGCGAGGGGTCCGCAGAAAGTAATGCACCATAATTTTTTTCTCAGCCGAAAACAATGCTAAGAATTCGAAACGTTACGTATAATTATTTGAAGTCTCATTAGTGAGTGAGCCAAGTTTCCGACACTTCCGGCACACAGCGTAACTGCAAAACAGATTCAACTAGGGCCTCCCGTCGGGTAGACCGTTCGCCTCGTGCAAGTCATTCGATTTGACGCCACTTCGGCGACTTGCGCGTCGATGGGGATGAAATGATGATGATTAGGACAACACAACACCCAGTACATGAGCGGAGAAAACCTCCTACCCAGCCGGGAATCGAACCCGGGCCCTTAGGATTGACATTCTGACTCGCTGACCACTTTTTTTTTCATTTTGTTCGCTTTTGTTCGTTGCATTTGCTCGGGGCGGATGTCGTAAGACATCCGTTTAAATTCGTTGTTGATCGATTAACTCAGTTTTTTTTATTACAGAGGGCAGCTAACCCTCTGACCGAACACGCTGAGCTACCGTGCCGGCTGACCACTCAGCTACCGGAGGCGGACTGTCGACAGAAGTACAGTTAGTCACTGGGTACGGAGGGTGATGTCATCAGAAGGCGGTTCGTCGGAGTTCCACGATTTGCAGCGGTCGGGGAGACCACCCACGTCTGTCACACCTGACACTTGACCTAGCCCCTCGGACTTTCAATTGTTTGGGACATTAAAGGATGCCACGCGACATTTTAAGGACGTTGAGGAGGTTATTCACACAGTGAAGCACTGAATCCGCCACCAGGACAAGGATTGGTACCGACAGGGCATACATGCCTTTGTTTAGCACTGAAGGAAGGCCATAGAACAGGATGGTACGTGAAAAATAGGGTGTGTAGATAAAAACACCGTTCTTTTGTGTGTATATTTCTCATTATGTTCAACAAAGACTTGAAGAAAAAAATGCGGTGCATTACTTTCGAAGCAACCCTCGTACGTAGGTACATTTTGTAGCTTATTGTATTACGAATATATAATTGATGACATAATAACAGTTGTTATGGAAACAGCCTCTTTGTAATCTTAACTATAGTTTAATAAAAACTACTTGATAATTGACACTTCACGCGTTGCTGCCGGTGTCCTCCAATCAGAGCGCTAAACGTCAAGCCCGAACCGTTCGTCAGTGCTAGACTGCCGTAACAGTTGGTCAGTTCACTTCCAATTCTTTGTCCCGCATTCTTTCTTGATGTGTCTGGATTCCGAATCGTGGGTCTGATACTTTCATTTTGTATTTCATCACACATGATAACCACACCACAAGCAAGACACACAGCCGGCCGCAGTGGGTGAGCGGTTCTAGGCGCTTCAGTCCGAAACCGTGCGACTGCTACGGTCGCAGGTTCGAATCCTCCCTCGGGCATGGATGTGTGTGTGATGTTCTTCGGTTAGTTAGGCTTAAGTAGTTCTAAGTTCTAGGGGACTGATGACCTCAAGTCCCACAGTGCTCTGAGCCATTTGAACCATTTGAACCAAGACAGACACGCACACACACACACATAACGATGCTAATGAAATATACACGGTTCATACACAACACAAACTAGACACTACCGGATATTTCCGCACAGGATGCGATTCAGCGTCACATGTGCGATTAGCATAATCACAGATCAGGTTATGTTGGATGAGCTTCGCACGGCATTGCGTGAACGCAAGTATGATGGCGACTGGGTGATAACAGTCAGAAGTATAACGACTTGTCTCAGTGTTGCAGTGTTAGGGCAACGGTTAGCGTAATAACCTGACATGCTAAAGGTCGTCAAATATCATGAATTTTTTTTTATTTCTGAAGCTGATCGAAGTAATATAATTATCATTTTCATTCAATTAATTGGTTTAAATATATTTTTTTATTTACAATTCATTGATGCGTTATTTTCATCATCGTATTGACTTTTTTATTTGCTCTTATTTTTGTACCTATCTTTCTTTTTTCATCTGGAATCTCCCTGTGTGGTCTGCAATCGGCAACAAAGTGGCAACGAGGACTGTTCATTGGTTCGTAACGCAGCAGCTCACGTAGGCAATGGGAGGATAGTTTCAGGTAAACAATGATAGCAAAGAAATTACAGTTTGCCTTTAGCGCTGAATCTGAACTTTTCCTGTCTTGAGTTTGCTCGTAGAGGTTAGCTTTAAAAGCCGAGAACTAAGTGATCGTGATTTCAGCTCTACCGCAGATTACTGACCACCGCTTTCTCGAGTACATTACACACCAGGGGGTCGCGGTTAGCTTAGGACGTGAGTCTAAATTCAGTGTTACAGAACGCGTCTCCTACCGCAGTTAAGTCACTGGTCATTTAAAATCAGCTTTCATCAGCTGTCGACAGAGCATCTCGCATTTCAGACATATCTCGCAGCGGCCACTTCCGACAATGCTTTGTGTTACACGCATTTGAGAAGTGACTTTCCGTGTTTGTGTGTCACATATAACCGAGCGGTATCCGGCTGCCGATGGGGCAGCGGTGTAGCGTTAAATAGCAGATATCAACTGTCAGGTAGTTTTAAACGGACTACATTGCCTCCAGACGTCGTTGTGGGTTACAGTTTAACCTATCAAGTTTACTTATTATTTAATGTATTATAAAACGTGAACTATATCTATAGGTATTGAAATTTTTTAGTCGCCTACAGTTAAATGTATTTACATTCAAATCTTAAGACACGACATGTAATTGCTCTCCGTTTGCTGACAATGACGCTTCCGGCTCATGTGCGCCTTCTTTCACCCTGTTTAACCGGCGGCTGCTGAGCCATCAGCAGCAGTTTTGCGACGAGGGGTCAGCGCAGCTGTTCCAAACATAATCATCGTGAGTCGGGTGGGTAACGAAACATCATTTTAACGTACATTCTTGTTAATGTTTTCTGACTTCCCTATGTGAATCAGTACCTTTAATTTTTATATTTACTACTACATCTACATCTACATCTATACTCCGCGAGCCACCTTACGGTGTGTGGCGGAGGGTACTTATTGTACCACTATCTGATCCCCCCTTCCCTGTTCCATTCACGAATTGTGCGTGGGAAGAACGACTGCTTGTAAGTCTCCGTATTTGCTCTAATTTCTCGGATCTTTTCGTTGTGATCATTACGCGAGATATATGTGGGCGGTAGTAATATGTTGCCCATCTCTTCCCGGAATGTGCTCTCTCGTAATTTCGATAATAAACCTCTCCGTATTGCGTAACGCCTTTCTTGAAGTGTCCGCCACTGGAGCTTGTTCAGCATCTCCGTAACGCTCTCGCGCTGACTAAATGTCCCCATGACGAATCGCGCTGCTTTTCGCTGGATCATGTCTATCTCTTCTATTAATCCAACCTGGTAAGGGTCCCATACTGATGAGCAATACTCAAGAATCGGACGAACAAGCGTTTTGTAAGCTACTTCTTTCGTCGATGAGTCACATTTTCTTAGAATTCTTCCTATGAATCTCAACCTGGCGCCTGCTTTTCCCACTATTTGTTTTATGTGATCATTCCACTTCAGATCGCTCCGGATAGTAACTCCTAAGTATTTTACGGTCGTTACCGCTTCCAATGATTTACCACCTATGGAATAATCGTACTGGAATGGATTTCTGCCCCTATGTATGCGCATTATATTACATTTATCTATGTTTAGGGAAAGCTGCCAGCTGTCGCACCATGCATTAATCCTCTGCAGGTCCTCCTGGAGTACGTACGAGTCTTCTGATGTTGCTACTTTCTTGTAGACAACCGTGTCATCTGCAAATAGCCTCACGGAGCTACCGATGTTGTCAACTAAGTCATTTATGTATATTGTAAACAATAAAGGTCCTATCACGCTTCCCTGCGGTACTCCCGAAATTACCTCTACATCTGCAGATTTTGAACCGTTAAGAATGACATGTTGTGTTCTTTCTTCTAGGAAATCCTGAATCCAATCACAAACCTGGTCCAATATTCCGTAAGCTCGTATTTTTTTCACTAAACGTAAGTGCGGAACCGTATCAAATGCCTTCCTGAAGTCCAGGAATACGGCATCAATCTGCTCGCCAGTGTCTACGGCACTGTGAATTTCTTGGGCAAATAGGGCGAGCTGAGTTTCACATGATCTCTGTTTGCGGAATCCATGTTGGTTATGATGAAGGAGATTTGTATTATCTAAGAACGTCATAATACGAGAACACAAAACATGTTCCATTATTCTACAACAGATTGACGTAAGCGAAATAGGCCTATAATTATTCGCATCTGATTTATGACCCTTCTTGAAAATGGGAACGACCTGCGCTTTCTTCCAGTCGCTAGGTACTTTACGTTCTTCCAGCGATCTATGATAAATTGCTGATAGAAAGAGGGCAAGTTCTTTAGCATAATTACTGTAGAATCTTAAGGGTATCTCGTCTGGTCCGGATGCTTTTCCGCTACTAAGTGATAGCAGTTGTTTTTCAATTCCGATATCGTTTATTTCAATATTTTCCATTTTGGCGTCCGTGCGACGGCTGAAGTCAGGGACCGTGTTACGATTTTCCGCAGTGAAACAGTTTCGGAACACTGAATTCAGTATTTCTGCCTTTCTTCGGTCGTCCTCTGTTTCGGTGCCATCGCGGTCAACGAGTGACTGAATAGGGGATTTAGATCCGCTTACCGATTTTACATATGACCAAAACTTTTTAGGGTTCTTGTTTAGATTGTTTGCCAATGTTTTATGTTCGAATTCGTTGAATGCTTCTCTCATTGCTCTCTTTACGCTCTTTTTCGCTTCGTTCAGCTTTTCCTTATCAGCTATGATTCGACTACTCTTAAACCTATGATGAAGCTTTCTTTGTTTCCGTAGTACCTTTCGTACATGATTGTTATACCACGGTGGATCTTTCCCCTCGCTTTGGACCTTAGTCGGTACGAACTTATCTAAGGCGTACTGGACGATGTTCCTGAATTTTTTCCATTTTTGTTCCACATCCTCTTCCTCAGAAATGAACGTTTGATGGTGGTCACTCAGACATTCTGCGATTTGTGCCCTATCACTCTTGTTAAGCAAATATATTTTCCTTCCTTTCTTGGCATTTCTTATTACACTTGTAGTCATTGATGCAACCACTGACTTATGATCACTGATACCCTCTTCTACATTCACGGAGTCGAAAAGTTCCGGTCTATTTGTTGCTATGAGGTCTAAAACGTTAGCTTCACGAGTTGGTTCTCTAACTATCTGCTCGAAGTAATTCTCGGACAAGGCAGTCAGGATAATGTCACAAGAGTCTCTGTCCCTGGCTCCAGTTCTGATTGTGTGACTATCCCATTCTATACCTGGTAGATTGAAGTCTCCCCCTATTACAATAGTATGATCACGAAACTTCTTCACAACGTTCTGCAGGTTCTCTCTGAGGCGCTCAACTACTACGGTTGCTGATGCAGGTGGTCTATAGAAGCATCCGACTATCATATCTGACCCACCTTTGATACTTAACTTAACCCAGATTATTTCACATTCGCATTCGCTAATAACTTCACTGGATATTATTGAATTCTTTACTGCTATAAATACTCCTCCACCATTGGCGTTTATCCTATCCTTGCGGTATATATTCCATTCTGTGTCTAGGATTTCGTTACTGTTCACTTCCGGTTTTAACCAACTTTCCGTTCCTAATACTATATGCGCACTATTTCCTTCAATAAGAGATACTAATTCAGGAACCTTGCCCTGGATACTCCTGCAGTTTACCAATATTACGTTAACATTTCCTGTTTTTGGTCTCTGAGGACGGACGTTCTTTATCAATGATGATAATGTCCTCTCTGGTAAGCCGTCAGGTATTTTATCGTTTCGCCCAAGGGGGGGTCCCTCTAACCTAAAAAACCCCCGTGTGCACGGCACACGTACTCTGCTACCCTAGTAGCTGCTTCCGGTGTGTAGTGCACGCCTGACCTGTCTAGGGGGGCCCTACAGTTCTCCACCCAATAACGGAGGTCGATGAATTTGCAACCATTATAGTCGCAGAGTCGTCTGAGCCTCTGGTTTAGACCCTCCACACGGCTCCAAACCAGAGGACCGCGATCGACTCTGGGCACTATGCTGCAGATATTAAGCTCAGCTTGCACTCCGCGTGCGATGCTGGTTGTCTTCACCAAATCAGCCAGCCGCCGGAAGGAACCAAGGATGGCCTCAGAACCCAAGCGGCAGGCGTCATTCGTTCCGACATGTGCTACTATCTGCAGCCGGTCACACCCAGTGCGTTCAATAGCTGCCGGAAGGGCCTCCTCCACATTACGGACGAGACCCCCCGGCAAGCACACCGAGTGCACACTGGCATTCTTCCCCGACCTACCCGCTATTTTCCTGAGGGGCTCCATAACCCGCCTAACGTTGGAGCTCCCTATAACTAATAGGCCCGCCCTCTGTGACTGTCGGGACCTTGCCGGAGAATCGGCCACTGGCCCAACAGGCGAGGCATCCTGTGGTGGCTCGGAAACGATGTCATCACCACTAGGAAGCACCCCGTACCTGTTGGAAAGGGGTAAGGCAGCTGCCACGCGGCCAGATCCCACCTTCGCCTTTCGGCCAGGCACGCGCGAGCCCACCACTGTCCGCCATTCACCCTGGAGTGATGGCTGACCGGTAAGATGCTCACTGCCGGAAGACGCAGCGACATCAGGGGTTCCATGTGATTCCAAGGCCACCGAAGTAGGCATAGGTCTCACCACAGTTGCCCCAACGCCACTACGAGCCGACGCCTGCGCCTCGAGCTCGATGAGCCTAACAGACAAAGCCTCCACCTGCCCCCGAAGAGTGGCCAATTCTCCTTGCGTCCCTTCCTTAGTGGAAGGTCGTAAACAAAATGCAAAATAAACGCTTTATACAAACAGTACTCGCTGCTGCTGGTGCTCTCGCTCTGGCTGTCACAAGACAACTGAGGCCGAAACCGTTCATGTTTTTTTAAATAAATGACTGTAGAATCGAGACTGTTGTTTAATATTTTTACTCTTCAAGAGCTGGTAAATCGAATTGTTTAAACTTTCGATTGGAGAAACATCGTCCTACTGGTTAGTGTGTGGAATAAAATGGACTACCGTTTCGATGTTACTCGAGCAACATATGATGTTCATGTTGAGTGTATGGTATAGTGCTGTGTGAACGTTAAACTTGGAACATCCCTCAGTCCATTGACATGTGCAATGTGTTTCTGTCTTTCGCCGTTTGTCTGTAGTAAAGAACTGAAATCCGTTCTTTCTCTCCCAAACTAGCAAACTTGTTCATCACAATGCTGTATCTAAATGCACTGTCTACCTGTGAAACGAGCCAGAAATGTTTTGGACATTTATATACCCAATAAGCGAAATCGCTTTTGGTAAGATTCAAGGGGCGTGTGTTCCGGTGTAAAGTCAAGTGGCGGCACGCCAGGCGGGAACGTTGGAGCAGAGCGGGCTGTGAGACGGCGTCAGCCAGCTGGACGCTGACCGACGCCTCTCCAGGATGACAACGGGCCGGCAGCACCCTCTACACAAAGAGAGGTAAGCGGCGCTCCGCCTGGCCGCGGCCAACTTCTACGACTTCTATAGAATCGTCGAGACCAGCGACCATAGAAGCATCCACTGTAGTTCTTAACTTGTTTCGGGACTTGTATACACTCAAGAGATTTCTTATTTTGTCTGTCACCCTTTGCCTGCGACACAACCGTATTTCTCAGAGTTAAGTATTGTTCTTTATTTTCTGTAACAAAAACTCATTAATACGATTTGCTTGAATTTTGTCTAGCGATCCGAGAAAGTACTGGCCATTAAAATTGCTAGACCAAGAAGAAATGCAGATGATAAATGGGTATTCATTGGACAAATATATTATACTAGAACTGACAGGTGATTACATTTTCACGCAATTTGGGTGCATAGATCCTGAGAAATCAGTACCCAGGACAACCACCTCTGGCCGTAATAACGGCCTTGATACGCCTGGGCATTGAGTCAAACAGAGCTTGGAAGGCGTGTACAGGTACAGTTGCCCTTGCAGCTTCATCACGATACTACAGTTCATCAAGAGTAGTAACTGGCGTATTGAGACGTGCCAGTTGCTCGGCCACCATTGACCAGACGTTTTCAATTAGCGAGTGATCTGGAGAATGTGCTGGCCAGGGCAGCAGTCGAACATTTTCTGTACTCAGAAAGGCCCGTACAGGCCCTGCAACATGCGGTCGTGCATTATCCTGCTGAAATGTAGGGTTTCGCAGGGATCGAATGAAGGGTAGAGTCACGGGTCGTAACACATCTGAAATGTAACGTCCACTGTTCAAAATGCCGTCATTGCGAACAAGAGGTGACCGGGACGTGTAACCAATGGCACCCCATACCATCACGCGATGTGATACGCCAGTACGGCGATGACGAATACACGCTTCCAATGTGCGTTCACCGCGATGTCGCCAAACACGGATACGACCATCATGATGGTGTAAACAGAACCTGGATTCAACCGAAACAATGACGTTTTGCGATTCGTGCACCCAGGTTCGTCGTTGAGTACACCATCGCAGACGCTCCTGTCTGAGATGCAGCGTCAACGGTAACCGCAGCTATGGTCTCCGAGCTGATAGTCCATGCTGCTGCGAACGTCGCCGAACTGTTGGTGCAGTTGGTTGTTGTCTTGCAAACGTCACCATCTCTTGATGCAGGGATTGAGACGTGGCTGCACGATCCGTTACAGTCATGCGGATAAGATGCCTGTCATCTTGACTGCTAGTGATACGAGGCCGTTGGGATCCAGCACGGCGTTCCGTACTGTCCTCCTGAAGCCACCGATTCCATATTCTGATAACAGTCATTGATATCGACCAAACCGAGCAGCAACGTCGCGATACGATAAACCGCAATAGCGATAGGTTGCAATCCGACATTTATCAAAGTCGGAAACGTGATGGTACGCATTTCTCCTCCTTACACGAGGCACCACAACAACGTTTCACCAGGCAACGCCGGTGAACTGCTGTTTGTGTATGAGAAATCGGTTGGAAACTTTCCTCATGTCAGCACGTTGTAGATGCCGCCACCGGCGCCAACCTTTTGCGAATGTTCTGAAAAGCTAATCATTTGCATATCACATCATCTTCTTCCTGTCGGTTAAATTTCGCGTCTGTAGCACGTCATCTTCGTGGTGTAGAAATTTTAATGGCCAGTAGTGAAGGTTTCCTAGACACCCCACATTCGAAGAGTAGGCAGGGAACAACAGCGCGGTGTCTGAGGCTCGGTGCCGTTGAAACGGACGTTCCGAGCAGCCCTCGCCAGCCGCTCCAGCGTCCCCAGTCCCGGCACCCGGCCACGACAGCGCGGCGTGTGGGAGCGCGTGGCCCGCGGCGGCCGCTTCTCGGAAGACTCATCACGCGGCCGTAAAAGCGGAGAGCCCAGAGGAGAGGAGAGGAGAGGAGCGCGCGTCGCCAAAAACCTTTACATAAATAATGGAGCGGCGGCCGGCGGGCGCCCCGGGCACAGGCCGGGCCACAACACGTCGAGCAGGGACGCCGGGCCGCGCGGAGACGCCGCGGTTTTTGTGGACCGCCGCGCCGCGCCGCACAGCCAATCAACATTCATGAGGACACGGGGGCGCCTCCAGGCCGCTGGCGGGCTCCCGGCTGTGCGAGCCAGGGCGGGATGAAACGGCAGGTCGTGAGCGGACCAGCACCGGCGCCTGCACCCGCCAGACCGTCCACACTGCGGTGACGTACCTCTGCCGTGAGAGATGGCGTATCTCCCACGTCCACATCTACGCGGATACTCTGCAAACCGCATTTCAGTGCCTGGCAGAGGGTTCAACGGACCACCTCCACACTAATTCTCTATTATGCCACTCTCGAACAGTGCGCGGAAAAAGCAAACACCTACACTACTGGCCATTAAAATTGCTACACCACAAAGATGCCGTGCTGCGGACGCGAAATTTAACCGACAGGAAGAAGATGCTGTGATATGCAAATGATTAGCTTTTCAGAGCATTCGCACAAGGTTGGCGCCGGTGGCGGCACCTACAACGTGCTGACATGAGGACAGTTTCCAACCGATTTCTCGTACACAAATAGCAGTTCACCGGCGTTGCCTGGTGACACGTTGATGTGATGCCTCGCGTAAGGAGGAGAAATGCGTACCATCCCGTTTCCGACTTTGATAGAGGTCGGATTGTAGCCTATCGTGATTGCGGTTTATCGTATCGTGACATTGCTGCTCGCGTTGGTCGAGATCCATTGACTATTAGCAGAATATGCAATCGATGGGTTCAGGAGGGTAATACGGAACGCCGTGCTGGATCCCAACGGCCTCGTATCACGAGCAGTCGAGATGACAGGCAACTTATCCGCATGGCTGTAACGGATCGTGCAGCCACGTCTCGATCCCTTAGTCAACAGATGGGGACGTTTGCAAGACAACAACCATCTGCACGAACAGTTCGACGACGTTTGCAGCAGCATGGACTATCAGCTCGGAGACCATGGCTGCGGATACCCTTGACGCTGCATCACAGACAGGAGCGCCTGCGATGGTGTACTCAACGACGAACCTGGGTGCCGAATGGCAAAACGTCCTTTTTTCGGATGAATCCAGGTTGTGTTTACAGCATCATGATGGTAGCATCCGTATTTGGTGACATCGCGGTGTATGCACATAGGATGCGTGTATTCGTCATCGCCATACTGGCGTATCACCCGGCGTGATGGTATGGGGTGCCATTGGTTACACGTCTCGGTCACCTCTTGTTCGCATTGACTGCACTTTGAACAGTAGACGTTACACTTCAGATGTGTTACGACCCGTGGCTCTACCCTTCATTCGATCCCTGCGAAACCCTACATTTCAGCAGGATAATACACGACCGCATGTTGCAGGTCCTATACAGGCCTTTCTGGATACAGAAAATGTTCGACTGCTGCCCTGGCCAGCACATTCTACACATCTCTCACTAACTGAAAATGTCTGGTCAATGGTGGCCGAGCAACTGGCTCGTCACAATACGCCAGTCACTACTCTTGGTAAACTGTTGTATCGTATTGAAGCTGCAACGGCAACTGTACCTGTACACGCCATCCAAGCTGTGTTTGACTCAATGCCCTGGCGTATCAATGCCGTTATTACGGCCAGAGGTGGTTGTTCCGGGTACTGATTTCTCAGGACCTATGCACCCAAATTGAGTGAAAATTTTATCACATGTCAGTTCTAGTATAATATATTTGTCCAATGAATACCCGTTTATGATCTGCATTTCTTCTTGGTGTAGCAATTTTAATGGGCAGTAGTGTATATCTTTCCTTGTGAGCTCTAATTTCGCTTATTTTATTGTGGTGATGGTGTATCCCAATGTAGGTCGGCGTCAACAAAATATTTTCGTGTTATGAGGAGAACGTTGATGACCGAAATTTCGTGAGAAGATTCCGTCGCAACGAAAAACACCTTTGTTTTAACAATGACCACCCCCAACTCCTGTACCATTTCAGTGACACTCTCTCCCCTATTTCGCGATTATACAAAACATGCTGTCCTTCTTTGAACTTTCTCGATGTACTCCGTCAATCCTATGTGGTAAGGATCCCACACGGCGCAGCAGTATTCTAAAAGAGGACAGACAAGCTGTAACACCAGAGCTCCGTAGCTCTACTGACATAAATTTTTCTGCTTTGTCTGTTCTACCTTCTATCATTAAGATATTGTAAATATTGTTTGATTGCATTAACAGCACGAAAGTGTTCGCTCTTTCCTTTGTAAAAACTTTGATGTCGTGGTTTGATACTATGCAATGTAGTGTATCTATCATTTAAATTCTTTGTCTCGTTTGGAGGGAGACAAAACTTACTGTCTACATTTTGAATTTGGGTGAATAATTTTTTGTAGAAATCTTAATACGTGCAAATGTTCTGTTTTATTTAAAATGTTTGGTTGCTGTTATGTATACTGCTGGCCTTCACTTAGGATTCTTAGTAATTTCATATGTAAAGGTTGTTGTGGTTCCCCTCGGGAACGGAACTGTGTAGCGCGCGCAAAATGTGGTTAGCATGGATAAAAAGGTGGAACAAAGAGTCAGTCGGGGACGAGCTACCAAACTATCAACTGCTCATGTAAAAGTTGTGTATTGTGTTGGTTCAGAGACTTTTTTCTGACACTTTCCAGTGCCTCGGATGAATGGATAAAGAGCTGTAACTATTCTGGAATTGGTATCTATCATCGCCACCAAGAAATGACAGAGTCCTGCAACTCTACCTGTAAATCCACCTACCAACACACAATCGCCACCACATTGCGCAGTCACTGTAATGGAACACTACAGTAATGTACAGTGAAGGATCAGCTCGTTGGATGTTATAGTGTACCCAAATATAAGGTAAAATTTGACTGAACTCTTGTACCTACGGTGATTTATCCTCAGTCACAGATCCACTTAGGGTCCCTCCCACGCTAAAGTGTTTACCGAGTGTTCTTTATTGAAGGCATATTAAAATTAATATGGCATTAGAGTGTGCTAAAATTAATATTGTTTGTTGAAAGAATCTTACAAATATCTCAAATTTGGTGTTCCATTGTAGTAAAACTTCACAAGTGCAACTGTTGACAGTTATATGTTCATGCTTGCTAAGGGCTTGTTTCTTTAGTGTATTGAAAGTGTGTTTAATTTGCTCTGTTACAGTGGTCAAAATGAAGGGCCCCTGCTTGAAAGTAGTTAAAAATTCACAAAGTTACTTAATTATAGCAAGTTTCAGTTACTTTTGCTATTCAAGTGAAATTCTATACAATATTGGGCTCCTCTTGTGTATTAAAAGTGCATATTAATGGCGTAACAGGACCAACAGTTTGTCTATTGTTCTCATGCTACATAACGATTAATAAGAAGACCACTATTTATGAAAACAATAATTTCTTTATTCAAAAGACAGTGAGATGTAACCTGTTAGTGAATTCCATTTAATTGTCATTCTAAGTAGAAAGGTGTTTAGTAGTGAAAGACTTAATCTACGCACCGTAACGAAATTTGCAGTGAATAAATTTACAATTTTTTGTGAGACAGGAATTTGTTTGAAAAGTAATGCTGAACCTACGTCCAATTTACGATTCTGCAGTGAATATTAAGAGTAACGTTATTGAGATCATTCAGTTTGACTAAGTCATCAAGATAATAGTGTGTTTTGTTATCTGTTATATTCATGCAAATAGTTTGTTCTGATCTGTTAGCTCCAAACTTAACGTGAACATACTCTATTCAGGTGCCAGAGTTCATTGCACTCTCGAGTGACAAAAGTATAGACTGTGGTTGTCCATTGAAGTTACTTATTTTCAGTTCCTAAATAAAAATGTTACTCATTCTCTTGCCTAATTAGGCTGGCGACCGTTTTGTTTATTCTTTGAACAGTGTAAATAGCTAAAACATTGGTTGTTATTGTTTAAGTATTTACGTAACTTTGGCTTTCACTTCCGATAAGCCATCTCCGTTAGGTACAACACGGTCAACATAACGAAATTCCTCTCAGAGGGTAACACTGCTCTGTTGCTTTGTACCATAATAGCTTGAATAAAAATAATTTCATTGTACGAACTGCCTCCAACTTTAAGGTTATGGTATAGCAGCGGACAGTAGTGTTATACGCGGCTTTTCCGTGACAAGACTAATTTGTTCCGTTGGGGCATAGTACGAAATAAGCCAAACTTGGTATTTGATTGTACAAGCTACGTAAATGCTGTTGTAGTGTTATAAAGCGTAGTGTAGGCAGTCTCCTTAGTACATCCGTTAAATTTTCTAAGTGTGCTGGCAATAAAACGCCGCCTTTGGTTAGCCTCCCCCATAAATTTTCTGTGTGTTCCTTCCAATTTCAGTTTTTCGTAATTGTAATTCCTAGGCATTTAGTTGATTTTACGGCCTTTAGGTTTGACTGATTTATCGTGTAACCGACGTTTAACGGATTCCTTTCAGCACACATGTGGATGACTTCATACTTTTCATTATTTAGGGTCAATTGCCAATTTTTGTGTCATACAGATGTCTTCCCTAAATCTTTTGTAACTCGTCTTGGTCTTCCGATTATTATTATCGTCTCCATCAGTTACAGCAACACACATTTAGCAAAACAAAGAAATATATATAAAAATGAACATGTGAAATTATATACAGTACACAAGTTTTAACACGGCTCAGACTACACTCGGATGTTGATGGACTCGTTAAAGCGAAGTGCCTCTTGGGATGCTTGATGGAGCTTCTCAATGCCACCACGGAAGCGTCTGATTGGACATTCATTCACAATGTGGCTCATTGTTTGGGTGTCACCACAGTCACACACACTGTCACTTGAAAAGCCCCACTTGTGCATGTTGTATTTGCACCTACCCTCTTCAGTCCGATACCTGTTTAACTGCACCCACAACTCCCTTGGTTGGTGGAAGCCTGGAACTGGAACTGTTGGAGTGTCTACAAGTTCGTGGTTTCGGGTTCTTGTAGCTTGCCACTCACGTTTCCACTCTGCGTCCTAGTCGAATCCTGTGGATAGCTTTTGGTCTCCCATTTCATATGTTAGTCTTCTAAATTTGAGGCGTTTCCTGGGGAGTGATAGCAAATCGTCATGAAGAGAGATCGAGTTGTTTTCAGAAATTTGCTGAGAGAGGTTGTAAAGAGTACCTTTCGACGGAGGTATGGTGGACAGATATTTGGAAGCATTGGTAGCCAACAAGTCGGTGTAGACCGGACTGTACCACTAATTACTCTCATAACTGAGTACATTTGGACGTCTACTTTCACTTAGTGGGCGCTTCGGAGCCAAACTGGTGCACAGTATTCTGCTGCATAGTATACCAGAGCAAGGGATGCTCTTCAGAGGACGGATGTAGTTGCTCCTCATGTACTGCCTGCCAGCTTTCTCACAAGGTTCACTCATGTTTGTATCTTCTTGGCCAAGTTGAAAAGGTGTTTTTTGTATGTTAAAGTTCTGTCCAGAGTGACTCCCAGGTATTTTGGGCTTTCTTAGTGTCTGACTGTGCCAACAGGGCCGAACTGTGGACTGATCGTTGCTGACGAAAGGCGATTAGAGAGGTGGAACAGGCATACCTCGGATTTTGAAACATTTGGTCTCAGCCGCCATGTCTCAAAATACTCATAAAGTTTAGTAAGTCAGTTCGTTAGGTGTTCTTCACATTCAGAAAGGTCTTCACTCTGATATGAAATTGCCAGGTCATCTGCATATTGAAATTTTCAGCAGGTCAGCTGTGTAGAGGTTGAATAACACTGGAGGAAGGACAGAGTCCTGAGGTAATCCGTCATTGAGTACATGCCATCTGCTTTTCTCTTCTCCTTGATGTACATTAAACCGCCTATTGTTTAACATGTTAGTTAGGAGGTTGCCTAGAGTTTTTCAAGGTATTGCCCTCAAAAATTTCAATAACAGGCCCTTGCACCACACCATGTCACAAGCTGCTGACAGGTCAATGAATCCTGCTCCAGTTTTAAGTTTCTTTTGGTGTCCAGATTCTATGTAAGTAGTCAAGGAGAGTACTTGTTCACAGTAGCTTCTATAAGGTCGGAATCCAGCTTGTTCAGGTGGTATCATAGCATTAATTTGATCTTGGATTCTGTTTAGAATTATTGTTTCCAATAGCTTGTAACCACAGCTAAGTAGAGACATTGGGTGGAAGTGTTCTGCAGCTGTTCCCTCTTTCCCTGGCTTTTTGATAACGATAATTTTTGCTCTTTTAAAGTTTTTGGGTAATGCCACTCTACGAAGAATTTCGTTAAAAAGGCAAACTAACCAAAATCGCGTTACCGGTCCACTGTGCATCAAAAATTCAGGGGAAAGCCAATCTGCACCTACAGCTTTTCTACATTTCGTATGCTTAAGGGCTGTCTCCAGTTCAGTGATTGTAAATGGAGAAGAGAATTCCGGGTTATGTTGCAGAGATTTTTTGACTTCCGTAAGCTCTGTCTTTACTTGCCGAAGATTTGTTTTATCTGTTGGGACCTTGGAAACTCTCACTAAGTGACTGACGATTGAATAGCATGAGACCGTTGAGTTTTCTTTGTTGTGGGAAGGGTCTTCTCCAAGTTTGTGAATCAGCGTCCATGCTTTTCTACTGGAGTGTGTGAAATCGAGGTCTCCTGTTTCTTTATGCCACTTTTCTCTCCTCTGTTCATTCAAGGAATTCATAAGGTTCGTAGCTGTTCCTTGGTCTCCACTTTCCTTGTATTGGTTAAACAGCTGGTTGGTCTCTTCATTCCAGCCAGGAATGTATTCTTTCCGGCATCCTCTGGGTATGCTCTTTTTGGCAGTAGATATTACGATCTTTAAAAACTTTGAGTATGATTTTGGAAGTATAGGGACCAGTGTTATTGACTCGTCCAGCAATTTAGAAAATTTATCCCAATCTGCTTTTTGAAAGTTCCAGCGGGATACAGGAGCAGATCGCACTGGAGAAATGCGTATCCCGTAGGAGATGAGAATGGGGCGACGTTGGCTTCTGGGAAAGTCATGCAGGACCTTTCTGATGATAGTTCCGCTACTACTCTCCGAAGGGTTCATGGTTTGTAACTTCCCCGGAACTATTTTTAAATAATATGAATTGAATGAAAATGCAAATAGAGCCAAATGTTAGCTTCCCACAGTAGTAAAACTCAATGATAATAACAATGTGCAAAAATATTAAGTCCCCACAAAATTAACGTTATGATCAACCTGATAAATTTTATAAGGTCATCTGCGCTGACCTTAGGCCCTGTGCAAATCTGATAAATTGATTCTGGCAGGAAAAGCATAGGAAGTATTGTTTCAATTGTAATGATTATTTTCTTAAAAAAGTTGCTTTCAGAACAAAATTATTATTGGGGCAATTCTTGAACAAATTAATTACAGTTAAGATACATTACATTATCAGATGTGCGCAATGCTACTTCATTACCTTATTTAAAAATATACCTCATCCTGAACCTTGATCAGAGGCCCATGTCGACGCCCGCCGACTCCTCACACACAACTCCGATTGTCTCTCGCGCGCTACTAGCACGAACGAACTACATGCTCTCGCGACTCGCTACGTACAACAACTGCTTCGCAACAGCTGAACTCTCGCGCGGTCAAGCGCAGACTAGCAACGATAAATAACTCTCTGGTCAGAGATTCTGTCATGCCTCGCCATCGCTGCTACTGAATACATACGTGTTTCATAACCCTCCACTGGGGGGGGGGGGGGGGGGGGCAAAAATTTGGCAGCGGTGGTGAGTCATTTAGACTTGCCATGAGCAACAGATTTTTTCGTAACTAATTAACTTTACAATTACAGCATATATACAGATATAGAACATGAAGGAAATATGGTGCACATGCATCAAGTACAAAACATGTTAGACAAGACAAAATGTGAGTACAAAAGAAGTGACATAAGTGCACACGCACTGAAAAACTCTTTAGCATTTTCGCAACAAATAAACATAATGGCAAAAAAATCATCTTGATACGTGACATAAGTGCACATGTGCTGCAGTTCAGCAAACCGAAAAAAAATTGTATAGGCCATGAATATAAATGAAGTTAGCAAAAAAAAAAATGATTTTCACTATGTTACAAGAATTAGGATAGGAAAGGGAAGGATTGCATCATGGTTGTAGCACTTTAGGTTGCACGCAGCTGCACTGAAAGTCCATATCTTTCCACAGAAGCACAACACAAAGTGAGACAATTTGCAGTTCTTTTCCCAGAAGTTTTTATCAGCGTAGCCAAGATACTGAAATGTCGTAGTAATATTCCACGTTTTCATTTTGGCAGTACATTAGGTACACCAAACAGTGGGACCATAATAACGTCTCTATCGCTCACGGTGGTGGACAGCATGTCGTGTCAACACCACGCTCTTACAAGGCACACCAACGTAGAATTAGTGCAAAAACCAAATATAGTGCTCCATGATCAGGAGGATGTACAGGACAAATGGACATTGCAGTAATTCAGGGTAGTGAGGTCAGAAGGTGAAGGACATTAAGTCACATACTAGTCTTCATTAGGAATTACATTAGTAGTTTGCGGCATTCATAGCCCAGTTATTGAACATTTCTGTACCATGTGTGTAGTATTATAGAAAAATGTTCATTAATTGCTTTACATAGAATATTTGCACCCATTCTCTAATTACAAATCATCAGAAGTCATTACTTAAAACAGGAGGTAGTCAATAATAATGTTGATACTCAATCATTGGTCATCCCAATACAGTCATCATTTCTCAGTTACAAAGCATTATTAATTAGTAGCATTCATTTTCCAGTTACAAAGCATTATTAATTAATCATTTGTCATTTCAATATAGTAATAATCAGTAGCCTTCTTTTCCTAGTTACAAAGCATTATTAAATAATCGCATTCTTTTCCCAGTTACAAAGCATAATGAATAGCATTCAGTTTCTAGTTACAAAGCATAATTAGTAGCATTCTTCTTCTAGTTACAAAGCATTAAATAATCGCATTCTTTTCCCAGTTACAAAGCATAATGAATAGCATTCATTTTCTAGTTACAAAGCATAATTAGTAGCATTCTTTTCCTAGTTACAAAGCATTAAATAATCGCATTATTTTCCCAGTTACAAAGCATAATGAATAGCATTCATTTTCTAGTTACAAAGCGTAATTAGTAGCATTCTTTTCCAAGTTACAAAGCATTGGTCATCTCAATACAGTAATTAGTAGTATTTTCCTAGTTACAAAGCGTTATTAATTAATAGTATTCATTTTCCAGTTACAAAGCATTGGTCATCTCTATATAGTAATTAATAGTATTCATTTTTCAGGTGACATATTATTCATAGCTGATCAGCATTACTCAGAACTCTCTTAAACTGGTATCATTATTTGGGACTGGTAATACATATTTTTTGTTAGCAATGCATTGCGTTGGGTAATTATAGGGGAAAGCAAGAGAGAAAAATTTGCTTCTGGGTGGTTGGTGTAAATGAAAATGTGTAACGTCATTCGTCATAAGTCAGCTGTAGCAAGATTATGAAACAAGTAGAGTATATCTAATCACATTCATAGATGACATAGATTTAATGAACAACTGCTTATAGCACATTAATTTCATAAATAATTTCTCCTGCAAAAATATATAAAAAAATGGATTATTAAGCTGAAACAAGAAATGCATTTTATGCTGAAAAAAAGTGAACTTCGAATTAACAGGTAGTGAAATGTGTATAAAAATGTGTTCCATAGCTGTCCTTTCCAAAACCTTCCGTCATTATACTATGCAATATAACACCTGCTGTCAAAGCGAACTGCAACAAATAATTAAATAACTATATAGCATAAATGCATAACTTCAACAATATCCTCATCTGTAAAGAAAAAAAACTTCATTATCCATCACTTCATTATTTATATTATCATAACTCCATTATTATCATCACCTGTAAAGAAAAACTTTATTATACATAGTAGCATATTCTTCATTATTATTCATCAGCATTCATTATCATCTGCAAAAAAACTACATAACTATTTTTTATCTCTAGCATATTTCATCACTAAAACTAAGATGTGTAGTTCTGTCTGACAGCCTGCATCAATCGCCTTGTATTCTGAAAGAAAAAATTAGTTAAGACTGCTATTCTACGATGTGTATAGTATATTCTTGTTAATACTTGTTAATTCTGATCCATTTGCTCTTCCTCATAAGGTTTTTGCATCTTCTTTCGTTTATGCCGTAGGTGAAATTCCCATTTCTGTTTAATTTCCTTTACACGTTATTTCTTTCTGAAAATGACGAACAAAGATTAAAGTCTTGCACTTAAATCATATACCCATTAAATAATAACTGGTTTATAGTAACATAATTTGACCATACAGCATACCATGACAGAAAACGTAATATGTCAAAGACATTGACAGTGTTCAGATGCAAAAATGTACACAGAATATCACAATGCAGCAGCAAAAAAAGTAAAACAGTCACGATGTTGAGATATCATAGCGCAAAAAAAAATGTCAAAGTCAACTGGTGTGTGTTATATCTTAACTATTTCATAGTGCATACAAACAAAACATGAGAACAATCGTACATACATAAAAAAAATGATGACAAGAAATGTGACCTTCCTTGTGTTCAGCTTGTATGTTGTGTAGTTAGTAGAGGCGAGAAATAAGACTTCAATGAAGAGAGAATTTAATAAAATTAATATGTCACTAGATAAAATTGCATAATTATTCATAAGATACGTAATTTTATCTGGAAAAATGTGCACAGTCTGATATGTAACGACAAGAAGAGCGACCTGCTATCCTTACCTTGCCAGGCACTTGCCAAGAAAAAATACGACAGTCATCAGTAAGTAGTCACATAAATATAATTACAGAAATAGTCATAAATGTGTAAATTCATCTGGAAAAATATGCACGGTCTGATGTGTAACGACAAGAAGAGCGACCTGCTAACTTTACCTTGCCGGGCACTTGCCAAGAAAAAATACGATAATCATCAATAGGTAGTCATGTGAATGTAATTGCAGAAATAGTCATAAAATGTGTAAATGGCATCACAGCATGTTAAATCATAAAGTATCTTCATTCAATAAAGGGTTTAATGTTAGAGACATGGTGGTTGCCTTTACTTTTTCAGGTTCTCAGAGTTTCGACGTGTACAACATTGGGGTGAGGAATGCTGCGAATCCGATATGGACCTGCGTATAGAAGTTCAAATTTACTGCACTTACCTTTTATTTTGTTGGATAAATAGTGTGTACGTACTAATATCTTCTGTCCAATGTGGAAGTCTCGGCGTGTACAAACCTGTTTTTGCTGTCCTCTCCGGCGCTCTGCGGCACGTTTGATGTTGTTCAGCGCAATGTCAATTATTTCATGGTGTCGTAGTCGACGAGATGTAGGAAAGTTTACTAATTCTTTAATTTTGTTCGGAGGTTCAACATTTTTCAGTATAACAGACGGAGATAGCATAGTGGATTCATTTGGAATGGAATTAATTACATCTAGGAATGAGAATATGTATGTGTCACAATCAATATGATTTGGGGCAGTATATTCTACACAGTTTACCAATTTCTTTCATTAATCGTTCACAGGGGTTCGAAGAAGCATGGTACTTGGATATATAGATCGGAGAAATGTTTCTAGCTCGTAACATGCGTGTCCATATAGCAGAACGAAATTGTGATCCATTATCGGAAATTACTCTCATCACATGCCCTACATGAAATAGAAAATGTTTTACAAATGCTTTCGAAACGGTTTTAGCAGTAGCTTTGCGTAACAGAGTGAAAGTAACAAATTTTGAAGTGAGTTCAACAGCGACAAAGATGTAGCAAAAACCGCTGTTAGTTCTCGGAATTGGACCAAAAATGTCTACTGCGGCCATATGTCTTAATTTAACAGGTACAATTGGATGTAATGGAGGAATATGTGAAGTTGTGTCTGACTTAGCTTTCTGACAAATTTTACATGACGCTAAAACTCGTCGTATACGTTTCTCCATGTTGGCAAAATAACAGTTCTGTCTCAGTATAAGAAAACATTTTCTGGCTTCGTAACTTAAATGAGTATACCATATTAATTAGTTAACCAGTTCGTCAGGAATGCATAATAACCAATTGTTGCTGTCAGGATGAGATCGGCGAAAGAGAATGTCATTGCGTACAGTGTAATGGTTTCTAATCGTAACATTATTCTTATTTTGCCAAAGGTGTTTAATTTCTTTCCACACATTGTCTTTACTTTGCTCTTTTGCTATGTCCTGTAATGACGACGAAATAAAATTTTCAAATGCAACTTGCTGAATGTACATGACGCTGAAATTTGCTTTGCAGAAGTTGGTTGCGACGTCTTGCTGATTATTGCTGAGAGAACGAGATAGTGCGTCTGCTATAACATTTCGTGTGCCGGGAATGTGAACAATTGTAAAATTAAATTCCTGTAAATAAAGTTTCCATCTGCTTAACCTGTTGTGTGTAAATTTTGCGGAAAGTAAAAACTGTATCGCTCTGTGATCTGTGTAAACGGTGGTGTGTCTGCCATAAAGAAAGTGCCGAAATCTCGTAAAAGCCCAAACAACACATAACGTTTCCAGTTCTGTAACAGAATAATTTCGTTCAGCAGGTGACAGAATGCGACTTGCAAATGCGATGTTTTTAATTACTGTACAACCATCTTCTTCAATTTCCTGAAAAATATGTACGCCTAAAGCTGTGTTGGAACTGTCGGTGGCAATGGAAAAATTTCTGGTAAGATCTGGGTGCGATAAAAGTGGACCATTCAACAAGGCTTCTTTCAGGTCCACAAATTCAGAGTGTGCTTGCTTATCCCAGGACCAAATAGTGTTTTTACCTGTCAATTGACATAATCTAGGTGTGTCTAAAGCAGAGTGATGAATAAATTTACGGAAAAAGTTAATTAAACCCAAGAAACTGCGTAGTTGTTTCTTCGTCGTAGGAACAGTAATGTCACGTAAAGCTTGAAGTTTTTCCGGATCAGGCGCAATGCCTTCTGCTGAAATTACGTGTCCAAGAATTTTTATAGAAGATTTGCCAAAGTGCGATTTACTAAGAATAACTGTGAGTCCTTGTGCACGAAAAGTTTGTAACAGTCGTTCAAGAACCATATTGTGTTCACACCAGTTAGCTTCTGCAATAAGAATGTCGTCTACGTACGTCATAATTCTGTCCTTAAGTTCTGTCGGAAGTATTGTGTTCAAACCGCGAATAAAAGCTGCAGAAGAAATAGTTAAACCGAATGGTAATTTGCAAAATTGATAACAGTCACCAAAACAGAGAAAAGCTGTATACTTTCTGCAATTCGGATGAAGCTGAATTTGCCAAAATCCCGATTTCAAATCTAGTGTGGAATAAATAGCAGTACCGTGAAATTTCTGTAGTAGTTCCTCTAGTGTCTGCGGTCGATCTGTTTCATTAATAATTATGTCATTGATGTGACGTGAATCAAGCACGAGGCGAAGTGAACCATCTTTTTTCTTAACAATATGTAGCGGGTTTATGTACGTACTAACTGCCGGTTCTATAATTCCTTGGTCAAGTATATCCTGCAATTCTTTCTTAACTTGTTCTCTGTGGATATACGGAATGGGATAATGCTTGGCTTTAAATGTGTCGTGCCGTTTAACTTGAAATTCATACATAAAACCGGACATAGTACCAGGAATGTTGTCGAAAACTGGAGCTTGCTGTAAAAGAATTTTATGTAGTTGCGTGCGTTCGTCGTCTGTATTTGCATTGCTTTGTTTAACTTTATCAGAAATCATCTGCATTACGTCATAGTCAGCTTCGTCTGGAGTATTATAGTTATGTACGTACGTATCAGTGAACAATGTGGAATTACAGTCTGTGTTGCGTGATACGGAAATGACCTCTGTACGATTAATTGTTTGTTCTTCCGCAGATAAAGAATGCTGAAATTCTACAGCCAGTTGCACATTTTCATCCTTCAACATTAAACAGGAATTCTGAAAATCAACCACTGCGTCGTGTTGTACGAGAAAATTAGTACCTAAAATAACGTCTGTTGTCAATAAAGGAACAATCCAAAAATTTGAGTGAAAAGTATGACCTGCAATGCAAAATGATAAATGCGTCTGTAATTTAACGTCTACACCTTTACTCGATACTGCTCCTTTTACTTTCGTTTTGCCTAATGGTAATGTAGGATAGGTATTCTCTTTATTACACTCGTTGAACGTTTCTTCATTTATAACTGACATAGGTGATCCAGAATCGATTACTGCTGAAAATTTCGATGAACCAATTTTAATTTCAATGACAGGATGTGAAATAGTTTTCTGAACAACTGGTCTTTCCTGCAAGAGAGTGTCTCTGATGTCGTCAAAAGTAATAACATTTTCGTGAACAACATTTTGCGTGTCAAAGGTAGTGCTTGTGTTACTGGAAGATGCGACCTGTACAGTGTCTAGTCAGATTCTATCTGACGTGTTATTATTATCAGGAGGATGTTGTGGCATTTCTACTATTTGAACTGTTCTATTACTTCTTCCAGACGTATTACGCTCTGGATGATACCTACTGTCGGGTTTATTCATGAGAATAGGTTCTTGTGGATAATTTTGCTTTTGGTATGACCGACTGTTGTTAGATGTACGCTGAAAATTGTCCTCATTATTTTTACGTCTGTCGTAATAGTCACTCCTATACGTCTGTCGTAATAGTCATTCCTATACGGTGCATTGCGACAGGAATTGAAATACTGTGTTTTCTGTACGTAGTTGTTCCTTTGCTGCCGTGCGTTACTATTTGTTGTACCAGGGACTATACGTCCACGCGCCGAAACATTAAAGTTAGGTTGACCTTGTGCATTACATTGTTGGTTACGTATGCTAACTGGTTGACTTTCATGCTGTTGCGGTGGAAAACTTCTATTGTTACCAAAATGTGGTTCCTGTTGCTGATAATTTTGATGATATTGATAATTAGAATTTGGTCTGCTATTAAAGTTCGGTTGGTTGTTATTCCTAAAGCGTCTATTACTCTTACTATTGAAATTACGTGGTTCATCGTAATTACTGTAAGTTTGCTGGCCTTGGTTGTTATATGAAAAATTTTTGTTTACGAAGGAATAGTCTGATTGCTGCACTTCTAAAAGCTGCAGCAGATCCCTGAATGCCGAATTATTTTCTTTTTGCTGACCCATTAAAAGAGACACATGTAATGATCTTGGCAATTTGGAAATACATAATTGAATGAGTGCAGATTCACTGTACGGTTCACTTAGGTACTGGTTTTGTTGGACCATGTGCTCAAAAAATTGCATCACACTGGGAAAATTTGAGTTCTCATAATTTGGTAAACTAATTAACTGATCTTTAATTCCGTGCTGTGTCGTCTTCGACCAATACGCTGACAGAAAGGCATTCTGAAACTCTTCTACCGCGTAACATTGTCTTGCGATCGGTCTCATACGAGTTGCCGGTTCGTCTTCCAAAAAACTACAAATAAATTCAAGTTTATGTGTTACGGGCCAAGTCGGTGGAAAAGCAAAGCTAAATTGTTGTATCCAATCTAGTGGGTGAATCTGTGTTCTGTCATTTTTAAACACTTTAAATTTTCTCACTGACAGAAAATGTTTGAAGTCAAAATTATCGTCTCTGTATGATGGAACAGGTTCATGATTATAAGAGAATCTATTTGTCTGTGTCTGTTCGGAATCTAAGTCGCATACTCTCTGTAGATTACCCAAATTATACGCGCTGTGTGAGTCTGACAAATGTTCGCAAAGTGGCGTCTGCTGTGATGTGTTATTAACTGAAATATTTTTCATCTCTGATACTTCTTGCTGTAAACTTGAGAACTATCTACGTAATGTATTGTTAGATGAATCGATCTCATTAATTGTCTGCTGTAAATTTTGGAATTCAGGTGTTTGGTTAAACGAAATTGGTGCAGTATCATCTGATTTGTTGTCATTATTACTTTCAATAACATCAATACGACTGGCCAATTCATCATATTTTTCAGTCAGTATTTTTGCCTGATCATCGTTTTTACTGTCAGAAGCATTAATCTGTTTTTGCAATTTACGTGTAGTTTCGTTCAGTTTTTTAACGTCAGCTTTGATGACATCGCAATCCTGTGTTAGTTCTAATTGTTCGAATCTGTCTGTCACTATCTGAATATCTGCGGTGTGTGTATCTGTTTTTGATTTAAGATCAGAAATTTCATCACGTAATTCGGTGCTCAACTGTTTGATGGTATTAATTTCGTCGGACACTGTAGCAACATTGTTGTCTACGTATGTCTTCGCCTTTGCAAACATTTTACGTTTATCTTCTTGTCTCTGTACAGTGATTGTTTCCATGACTTGACGTTTTACTTTATTTTGATCCTGAATAAATTTGCGGAAACGCGTATCACTGTATTCTATGTGCTGATTAAAGCGCTCGTTAATTTGAGTGTTCTGTTGTTCGAATTTCGCGTCTATCTTTGCGTCCATTGTGCGCGAAAGTTCTGCTGTCATTGTTTTAAACTCGTCGCGTAATTGTGTAGCTTTTTCAGAGCATTGTTTACCGACTGTACTAATTTCCTCTCTAAGTGTTTCTATTGTAGCTTTTTGCATATCCCTTAATTCTTGAGCAACAGATCTAATTTCTTCACTACTTTTCTTTGAACAAGCCTCAATTTTCATGCGTAACTGTACCTTAGTATCATGAGACTGCGCGGCAATGTCTCTAATTTGTTCACTAAGCTGCCTGGAATTGTTGTCCAATTTTTCATTAAGCTGTCTGGAATTGTTGTCTAATTTTTCATTAAACTGTTTGTTCTGCTCACTAAGTTGTCTGAAATCTTCACTCTGTTGTCTGTCCTGTTCACTAAGTTGTTTGAAATTTTCATCATTGTTGTCTAGTTTTTCATTAATTTTATTAAGTTGATTCAAACTTTCCTTAACTTGTTTGTTATCTTCACTATTTTCATTAAGTTGTTTAGTCACTTGTAGCAACAATACCATAATTGGATTCGACCAAAAATTAGCATTTCTATTCTCTGTACTGTTTAATGGTGTATCTGCAATTGTCACGCTTTCTGTAACCATTTAGTTATTCTGAGATTTACAAAAAGGTTTGCCAGTCGAATGTACACTGTCGGTCACTATTTCGGAATTAAATGGATCCGTCGTACTTTCAGTACATTGTCCATTTTCATTAGAAAAATTTATCTGTACGTTATTTGAATTTTCCAAACCGGGTGTGTTAAGCTGGGCAGCGCTCATTACAATAGAACTTCCCACGTCATCAATTGTCGTCAAATTAACAGGGGAGACAATTGAGTTCGTTTGTTCATCAGTAAGATAAATATCATCATTAGTGGTTGGAATGCACTGATTGTCAGTGAACGCAGGATTGTCATCATTACACTGCGTGTCACAAGTACTATCAGTAAAGTTGTTTAAGTCGGTAATTTCGTTCATAATACCTCGCGATACACTATTCACAGTCTTTCGCGGCATTTTTACTATAGTCACAATTATTCACAAATGAAATAAACACAATGCAAAAAGCAACAAACACATATACAACAGAGCAACGAATTGCCGATGATCTAAGGAAAGAAAGTTATAAAATTAGTAAAAGCGTTGCGCCAAATGCTAATTATATTAAGTAAATAAGAGCAAATATCTAACTACTTCTCAGAAGATTCTTAAAGAAATACGATCCTGGACCGGATGTCGCCAAGTGTAACCTCCCCGGAATTATTTTGAAGTAATATGAATTGAATGAAAATGCAATTAGAGCCAAATGTTAGCTTCCCACAGTAGTAAAACTCAATGATAATAACAATGTGCAAAAATATTAAGTCCCCACAAAATTAACGTTATGATCAACCTGATAAATTTTATAAGGTCATCTGCGCTGACCTTAGGCCCTGTGCAAATCTGATAAATTGATTCTGGCAGGAAAAGCATAGGAAGTATTGTTTCAATTGTAATGATTATTTTCTTAAAAAAATTGCTTTCAGAACAAAATTATTATTGGGGCAATTCTTGAACAAATTAATTACAGTTAAGATACATTACATTATCAGATGTGCGCAATGCTGCTTCATTACCTTATTTAAAAATATACCTCATCCTGAACCTCGACCAGAGGCCCATGTCGACGCCCGCCGACTCCTCACACACAACTCCGATTGTCTCTCGCGCGCTACTAGCACGAACGAACTACATGCTCTCGCGACTCGCTACGTACAACAACTGCTTCGCAACAGCTGAACTCTCGCGCGGTCAAGCGCAGACTAGCAACGATAAATTACTCTCTGGTCAGAGATTCTGTCATGCCTCGCCATCGCTGCTACTGAATACATACGTGTTTCAAGTTGACAGGCAGAGGTCAAGTGTGCTCTCTGTACCCCATCTTCCAGACCTGAATGTGCCTTTTCCCTTTTCATCGTAATGGAGCTTTAAGTTGTTTGCTTCCACCCATTCTGCCAGACTTCTACCATTTTCATCCTCTTCGCAATAGTCCCACTCATAACCATGGCTCTTGAAATCGCCTACATATATTGCAGGATGTTCTAGTACTGGGAGTTGTTTGCGCCAAGTGCTATTCGGTGGTTTGTAGATATTTACTGTTTTTATATTTCCGATATGAATCACCGATACCATCGCGTTTTCTTTGTCTGATTTCTCCTCGAGAATAACTGAGGCATCCTTTAAGTTGTTGCGGACTAAGCTGGCAACTCCATATTGAGGGTGGTTGATTCGCGACACAAATTTATAGCCTGGGATGCGCACTCGCTTCCACAGAGCGTTGTAGTCTTCGGTATGAGTCTCTTGCAGCGCTAAGACGTCCGCCCTATTCTCTCTCAAAATTTTAGATAGTATGTCTCCTTTATTTCTGGACAGTCCTCCAACATTCAGTTGACATATTCTGAGCACGTTTCCAGGTTGGCTCTTAACAGTGCCGTTTGTATAGGGCTTCATATTGTTGTTAATTTCGTAATTACTGATGGGATTATCTTTAAATCGCCTTCTGCGAGAGTTAGCCTAATTGGAAAGGACCAATTAGTTGCCCAGGGAGCACCGGCAGTGATCAAGGCACATGAAGATGCATTGGAAGGCCAAATAAGTGACTGCTCACTTGGAGGTTTCACGCTTGCTCTTCCGATAACATCATTAGATGATTCATGACAGCGTCATCCGCAAACAACCTAAGACGGATGCTCATTGTCTTCTAAATCGTTCATGTAGATAAGGAACATCAGAGGGTCTCTAACACTACGTTGTGACACGCCAGAAATCCTTCGGACCCGACAGAAATCACCACTATTTTACTCGACGACTTTCCCTCAATTACTACGAACTGCGACCTCTCTGACATGAAATCACGAATCCAGTCGCACAACTGAGACGATATTCCATAAGCACGCAATTTCACTACGAGCCGCTTGTGTGGTGCAGTGTCAAAAGCCTTCCGGAAATCTAAAAATACGGAATCACCTTGAAATCCCTTGTCAATAGCACTCAACACTTCCTCTGACTAAGGAGCTAGTTGTGTTTCACAAGAACGATGTTTTCTAAATCCATGTTAACTGTGTGTCAATAGACCGTTTCCTTCGAGGTAACTCATAATGTTCGAATACAATATATTCTAACATTCTGCGTGGTGTCTGTTTGTTCTATATCGTGTCTCCCTACCACTTTCGCGCAACGACGCTCTGAGCGTGTTTTTTAGGGAATTGACTAATTTGAACCTGGGACCTGTTGCTGGTAAGGAGACGTCAGACCACACGTGACATGTAGAGTTCAGAAGAGTTCAGTGAGGCTAGCGATGATATAACCAAATACTTAATGATTTCAGCGTCAGCTCCACTGCACTCCCTGCAAAAGAATCTTAATACTAACTAAATTTAGTGGAAGGGGTTCAAGGCTTTCCTATTTTTAGTTAGCTGGTAAAATAACGTCGAAAAAGCAGTTAAGTTTACCATTGGAAATCTTATTCTACTCACTAAACATCGTTTATAAATTGCTCTAGTGATAAAAGGAAATGTTTTAATACAGGATGGTGAAAACCAACTGCGTTCAACAAAAATGTAAACGAATATTCCCTGAATGGGTTTCCAAGTTCTACAATGGATCGAAGGATGACCTATGCCATATCACATCTATAATCTAGGTTTAAATTAAGTTTCACAAGAGAGAAAACTATCAAAATGGTCTACAGTGACCCTCAATTATCTTTAATTACTTATCTAACTTGTCGTAAATTACATTGGCTGATGTGGCTTCTCAGTAACTACATAACAGAAAAATCATCGCGTTTCAGAATTTTACTTCAAGTGGCAAATGTGAAACCGTGAGCTTTAATTGACGATCGACACTAGTAATACGCAAAAAGGGGGTGTGACAGATGAGACTTCTGCAGTTCTGAGTGAAGCTTTATGCGCTTTTATGCGGCATCGTGTGCGTTCATTACCTTGTCGGTGTTCGTCAGGGGTCGGCGGGCAGCACAGCTCCGCTCACCTCGCCGTCTCGGAAGCAACTCTCTCCTAACTTCTCCTTACTACAATTTACCGAAGTTGGTTTAAAAAAAACTATCTGGCTGTGTTTTCATCTGTCCAATCAGGGCCTCAATGTTAACCTTAAGCTCCGCCTACAAAAATTCTGTCTATCCAATGAGAAACGTTATATTTTTCGTAGTGGGGCAATGTTTTTAAAGTTTGCAACGTAACAGAGACGCGAAAAAGTCTCACGCTAAAACTTGCGGCTGTGGTGTGGTCCTAGCGGTTAGCTGGCGACGTGGTGGTCCGTCTCTTATCGTAGGGCCTTTTAGCTTAACACGGTTCTGCTCTCGGCTTCTGTTCTCGTTTCTCCCCTCGAAACTGTGTCTGTCTCACGGTGGGAAGGTATGACAAGCATTTAGGCATTCTTGTGTTAGTCTGTGGTATTCCATTTGCTCTCTCGTTACTCGTATTACTTTGGTTAATTTAATGTCACGATTTATTCGGAGCTATGTGACATACTACTGGATTTGCTTATCATGTCAGGGTTTTCATGGAAGGTGTTGGCTTTGCCTGACACCTTACAATATGTTCCTAAATCCTGCTGCACATCGACTTTAATGATATGGGCCTATAATTTAGTGTCTTACTCCTATTATCATTCTCGAATATTGGTGTGTCCTGTGCAACTTTCCAGCCTTTGCGTACGGATCTTTCGTGGAGCGAACCGTTGTGTATTATTGTTAAGTATGGAGCTATTGTATCACCATAAATACCATACATCGTGTCGAACCGTCTTTTGTTCGGAGTAGTGCATTAACTGTATGTTCCATGGGATGTTGCACGGACTCAACAAGTCGTTGGAAGTCCCCTGCAGAATTAATGAGCCATGCTGCCTAGCTAGCCGTCCATAATTGCGTAAGTGTTCCTGGTGCAGGATTTTCTTCACGAACTGATCTTCCGATTGTTTCCCATAAAAGCTCGATGGCGTTTCAAGTTGAGCGATCTTGATGGCCAAATCATTCACTCGAATTGTCTTGAATGTTCTTCAAACTAGTCGCGAACAGCTGTGGTCCGGTGACGTGACATCGTTTTTTGCCAACATGAAGTCTGCAAATGGCTCCAATTGGTCTCCGAGCCCTAGAACGTAACCATTCCCAGACAATGATCGAATCAACTGAACCAGAGGATCCAGTCTATTTCAGACGAACACAGCCCACTCCATTATGCAGACACCACCATCTTGCACAGTGCCTTGTTGACAACTTGGATCCATGACTTGGTGGGATCTGCGTCACACTCTAACCCCACCCCCATTTCGCACCAACTGAAATCGGGACTCCTGTTCCAAGGCCAAGGTTTTCCATGTGTCTAGGTATTATCCCATCTGGTCACACCCAGGAGGGGTGCTGCAGGCAATGTCGTGCTGTTCGCAAAGGCACTCATGCCGGTCGTATGCTATCCATTAACGCCGCCCTGTCCTAACGGATACGTTCGTCGTACGTCCCACATTTATTTCTGCGGTTACTTCCCCCAGTATTGCTTATCTGTTAGCACTGACAACCCTATGCAAAGGTCGCTGCTCTCAGTGAAGGTCATCAGCCACTGCGTGGTCCTTTCTAAGATATAACGTTTGAAGTTTGGTATTCTCGATGGGCTCTTGACGCTTTGGATGTCGGAATACTGAATTCCCTAATGATTTCCCAACTAACATTCCGCATTCAAAATCTGTTAATTCCAGTCGTGCGGTAATAATCGCATTGAAAACCTTTTCACATGAATCACTTGAGTAGAAAAGACGGCTCCCCCAATGCTTTTCCCTTTTATACTTTGTGTACGCGATACTATCGCCATCTGTATATGTACATATCGCTATCCCATGACTTATGTGGATCGAGAGCCATTTAATGGCGCGAAGTATTTTTTTTTTCACCGTACGTATCTTTTCATACGCTAATGCTGTTGTTTATCTATGAGGGGTGTTCAGTAAGTAATGCAACACTTTTTTTCTCAGCCAATTCGGTAAAAAAATGTGGAATCGTGGGACAACGTGGAGTACTCCTGCTTCAGCCCCTATAGTTTCAGGAAGCTCCGATAGGAGGCACCGCT